>NW_021319379.1:218572-225449 GCF_001605985.2 Dendrobium catenatum
ATATCCTATTGATTCATATCTCAAGGATTTGATGCCAATAAGGAACGTAATGGCGCTAGCCATAACCGGTATTTCGTGGTGTCATTTGGCGGCAAAACCACTCGGTTCAGAGGGCCCCGGGTCATAACCGTTTATCCTGCGGTGCCATTTGGCGGCAAACCGCCGGTCAGAGGACACGTACCACGTCCTTACTGGCAGGAGACTGTTTGAGAATGGATCATAATGATATTTTCGACTAGTCATTTGACTCTTTGTGAGCAGAAGTAGATTTTGATTTGTCCACCTCGCAAACTGTTGTGGATGGTGGATGGATTTTGCTTTAAGTGTTGATGATTTGATTTCAATTTTAAATATCTTAAATTTTGGGATTTTTGGATTTTTAGTGGCATTTTTGGAGTTTTGGAATTTGAATGAACCCCTCCGGTTGAGATAAACATTCAACACGGCCATCATCGGGGTAACCTCGATGTCACTTGAAAAATATTTGAATTTTGTAGAAGTTTGAGGGCACTTTGAAATATTTTGTGAACCCCTCCGGTTGAGATCTGCATTCAACACGGCCATCATCAGGGTGTTTTGGGGTCATTTTCATTTGATTGGATATTGTCAACTCGGCCAAGCTATTGATCGAGGATCAGATTTCTTGTAGGCTTTGTGCGTTTGCTTGTGAATTTTCTTGATTGTAGGCCTTGAAGGCCTAATATGAATATATTGAAACAAATACACTAGTCGCCACAACCGTGTATTCGTTTAAAGTTTCTAACCCTATCGACTACTATTGGTCCTTATAGAAGGATCAGGTTCGAACTAGAATTCACTTATCGACCCGCGCAGCATCCCTAGACGTCACATGTGTACCAATAAAACGCTCGCCAGGACCCTTGCGGGTTGAGATTGTATTTACCCCTTGTATACCTATGTGTATACAAACTACGATGCACTTGTGTGGGGGTACTTTGAAGTATTTTGTAGTTGTGCAGGTAACAGCCATTTGAGTGCGCACAACTTTTTCATTTGAGAGCTTATACACGCCTTCTGTCCGTTAATACGAGTGTTGCGGATCCGGTGGCATTGCGTTATAGATTGTAAACGCCTTCTGTCTGCTTGCATAAGTGTTGCAGATCCGGTGGCGTTGCGTTGTAGATTGTAGACGCCTTCTGTCTGCTTGCATAAGTGTTGCAGATTCGGTGGCGTTGCGTTGTAGATTGTAGACACCTTCTGTCTGCTTGCATAAGTGTTGCAGATCCGGTGGCGTCGTTGTTTGGATGCCATGAGGTATTTCCTTATATTGACATTGACTCCCCTTTCTCAATCACCGGGGACGGGACTTTCTGGGCTTTGGAGTCCGTTGCTTTGAAGAAAACTCCATTTGAGGTCTTCAGTGTAGTGGACTTGTTATTTCTGGTGTTTGTGGGCACCAGAACTATTTTCTTTATAAGTGTAGGACTAAGAAGAGACTTGGGAACACCAGGAAGTTTAGTTCTAATTTGTTTGAACTTTCCTCCCATTCTGTCAGGAGGTGTCCTTCCCCGTACATCGAGTTGCCCTTGTACCCGACATACTTGGAGATTTTGGTCACCGAGGTCGTAGGTAATATATGTACTTGTGTCCACAGTGATTCGTTGTTCTTTCAATACACTGTTGTTATCCACAAGTATCCATTTGCAGGGGACCGCTGTATCCACTATGACCTCCTAAAAATGTTTGTAGAAGACCCATTGCTTCTGCATCATATCCACCCTTTCACCAATCTCGGGTGGTTTGATTGTATTTGTTTGACCTCGTAGGGATCGTCATAGGAGATACTTGTACTTGTGCTCACAGTGGTTCGTTGTGCATAGGACATACACACTGTTGTTATCCACAAGTCGCTTGTGTTCAATGGCAGAGGACTGTTGTATCCACTACGACCTTCTAGATATATTTGTAGAAGAGCAGTTGTCCTTATACCATACCCACCTTTCACCAATCTCAGGTGGTTTTTTGTGTATTGCACTTGCCTGCAGGGGGGCGAATCCTCCATTATTGGTCTCCCATATTGCCATCTCAATCAACAGGCAATTGTACATATTCATTGCATTGGAGATCCTGTGCCATGGTTTACAGATAGAAATCCTTACCATTTCTTAAGCGAGTTGAACTTAAGATTTTAGCTTAAGTTGGAACTCTTGTATGATTGTTCAGATTAGTATCAGATCGAGCTTGAGTTCAAGTCTTCTGAAATCTTGTTCAATTCATGTTAGAGTTCACTTGAGTTCGAATTAGCTGTACAAGTTCACTAGTCCCTTGTATTCAATCCGGCTCGAGTTCAAAGTGCAAGTTCAAGTCTTTGGTTCAGAATCTTTTGAAGTCCTTGCAAGATCATTTGTAATGTTCACTTTCTTTTTGTTCAAAGTCCTCTGGAGTCTTTATATATTCATTTTCATGTTCAAGTTGATTTGAGTTTGGTTCAAATATGATTTTATTTCATTTGGATTTGATCTCTAGAAATCATTTATGTTTCGTTCAGGTCATCTGCTCATGTTCAATCAGGTTCAAAAGTCCACTGATCTGAGTCCACCGTTGTTCGTTTGAGCCCCAATATTTGTTCTTTTGAGTTCAAAACAGGTCCAAGTAGAGTAATATTTCTCCCGAAATTTCGGCAGCCTCCCGGCGTCTCCCCCGATTAGGGGAAAATGACGGAAAAACTGGGCCTTTCCCTCCACGCTAAGAAAGCGTGTATGGTAGGTGCTATCTTTCGAGGACACCGCGGCCGTGTAAAGTCTTTGTCCCCACAACGCTAAGAAACTTCCTTCTCAGAATTGTAAACCCCCTAAGAAATATTCATACATCCATATTAGCTTTAAATCTAAATATCAATCCGGACCTTAAAAACAAGCAATAAAAATTATCTCGGTATAATTGTGCACCGAGTTTATACAGAGCTATTATAATAAATTCCGACCGTGTACCGATCTATAATACTTAAGACCATCCTTATACCGAGCTGAGGAGTTCATACCGAGTAATGATCTAGACTACTACAACGTATTAATATATATTAGCTCGGTACAACTGTGCACCGAGTTTAAACCGATATACTATAATCAGTACCGATCGTATACCGATCTTTAATAATGAATACCGACCTAATACCGAGCTATTAAAATCAGTACCGACCGTATACCAAACTATAATAATGAATTCGACCTGATACCGAGCTATTATAATCAGTACCTAGCGTATACCGATCTATAATAATGATTACCGACCTAAGAAAAGCTTCATACCGAGTAATGATCGTTAATACTGAAACCAACATTTGATAATCAGTAATGAAACAGTAAAAAGTAAAAAAAAAATAGTAAAGATAATAACTTACTACTATTAGATCAGAAAAAGCTTAATCAAAGTTTAACGTCGGAGTTTCCTCGTAATCGAAGAAGTCTTCGAAAGCAGAAGCTTCATTCGATCCTTCCATCTCCTCAAATTCTTCACGATTTCTTTACGTGAGGTATGTGAGAATTATATGAACCGTAAAGACTGTAGAACATTTTAGGTTTAATACAGAAAAAGGTTATTATACTTGAGGTAAAAGTCGCGTACTTTTTTAGTTTCCCGCCCATTTTATATACATTACTATGGCCCAACCCGAAATATTTTAAAAAACGTGCTAAAATATATGGGTCGGGTTACGGGTAAAGGCAGCTGCCAGGTGTCGCGTCTTTAAGCCATACCGAACGTAGCGTTGCGTCAGGTAACCTGAGACAATAAAAATTCCCTATTACAATAGCTAAAGGCCCTATATATAGGCCACAACATGAGAAAATAAAAAATTACAAAATTGCCCCTTGGGCCACAACAATCAAATAAATTAACCTAGGGGTAAAATAGGAAATAACATAAAATAGAAACTAAATGCAGAAAATAATTCATAAATGACAACTTAAATCAGAGCCGTCGATTTACGACGCCTCCTGTGATAGATGCGCCAGATTTTCGTGCCGATGTCCGCATCATAATTGCTTCTTAGAAATTAATACTGAGTTACTTCTTTATGTGACATGCCTAAATACAATTAGTACATTCTCTGCTTATGATAAGATAAAATTAATTTGTCTTACAGAGTTATATCTAATAGATTTTTCATTATTAATATTGTCTCTTGAACATCAGCTATCTACTTATATTATTGATATACGTACAAGTGGCGAGTTCACATCTTTGATTAGCATTGTTTCTTTTGCAAAATAGATTGTAAAGACCAAAAAGAATATTGTGTATATCAATTGGTTTTAAGCTTATTGATTTGGTACTGACTTGACTAGTGGCTACTGCAACAGTGGAGAGAGCATTTTGTGCAATGAAGATTATTAAACATCGATTGCATAACAAAATGAGTAATGCCGGACTTAATGACTGTCTAGTGCCATGCATCGAGAAGAAAATATTTGACTATGTTTCCAATGAAGTAATTATGCAATATTATTAAAAAATGCAAAGTAGAATGCAAAACTTATATTTATTTAAAATTCATACATTATAATGAAATACAAGATTTTACTTAGAATTTTAGCTTATTATATATATTTTAAATTTTTAATATTTAGCTTTTTTATAATGAGTTTGCCCCCCTAAAAAAGAAAGCTGGTTCGGCCCCTGGCTTTGGTATCCAAGTTGCAATATCAGAAGTAGCCTAATGAAGTGGTACTGGCTTTAGAGTGAGTAGCTGCATATCACTAAGCAGAATCATCTCGATTTTTTCTCCGAGGTTGCAAAGGAGAAGGTGAAAGTTTGAATGACGTGAAAATTACAAGGCAATACTTGTTTGGTTTGAACATGGCCAAATTCAAAACATATTGTAGTGTGCCATCTGCATAAAGCGTTGTTCTTAATCCTATAATAAGTGCCCAGAATATTGCTACTGGTTTATTTTTGGTTTCCTAGTATGAGACACAACGGCCCTGATTTTCTTTGTAAACTCTTTACCAAAGGATACCTGAGCGGAGAATCGCATTTTTTTTTTGCTAATTATCCAACCATTGGTACGTTATATCTAGGACCTGAATCCTTGTCATCAATAGGCAGTTCTCTTCCCGCAAAAAATTATGTATTATGTTAATGTTACAAGATTACATGTCTTGCATTGCATTGTCCTTTTAACAGTTTATATTAGCTGTCATATACTTTTCGTGATGGTAACCAAAATGTCTTTAGTAGCATTGAAGCTAATGGCTTTAGCATCATGATAAAACCATGTGGTGGTTATCCATTGATGGATCTTGCTATTTGTTGCATATTTGGTGTGTACGCTTGGAGCCTTTTTGAATCTCACATGTTGGGATGGCATAAGATTGTTCCTCAGCCCAACATAAACTGCACCATGCTAAAAAATTTAAATAATTCTTTTTAGCATTTTGACTAAAATCATGATCCTGCATAGCTTGGATTTTGCAGAGGGATCGCTTGATGGAGGAAATAAAGAAAAGTAAGGTATGCATGTAGCTTTTGTTTTGATATGAGCTTACTTTCTTGTGCCGCTTTTTGAGTTTTTTTATATTCTTTCATTTATTATTTCATTACTTTTTGGTAAATTTGATTTTAAATTCCTCATTATATTTGAAATTGGCTAAATATGTCTGCTATTTATTTTCTTGAGGAAATTTGTTTGAAAAATGGTTTCAAACCAAATTACCCATGTGTGGGCTCCTAAAATTCACGCCCCAACCTCTCCGCAGACCCCTTTATCTTTCTTCGGGTCGTTGAGGAGAGTTTTTACGAGTAGGTTTTGAGGAAATTTTTCATAAGGCATATTGGGTTTTGAATAAAATATTACCTGGAGAATTTTCCCTCAATTTGTGAGGACTTTATGATTTGAGTTTAGGTTTCATATAGCGCAAGCCCCTATAGTTAATTACCCCTCCCGATGGTGAGAGAGAACTTTCGATTAAGGCTAGTCCTCAAACGAATACGTAGTATCAGGCGTATAGTAGCGACATGATTTTAGGTAGTTGGAAATTTAATATTTAATTTAGAAATTTAATCCTTAAATCCGGCCAATTGGCTAAATAAAGTTGAATTATGCAACTAAACTTTGTTTAGATTTGTATTTATGCTTATTTAACAACATCAATTTGAACTAATATTTGTTTTATATCGAGTCGAAACGAATTAAATTAGGCCAATTAAAATTGTCGAGCACTAAATTGCATTTGAGTTGAGTCGAATGACTCGATGTTGCTCAATTGAACTTATTTTATTGAAATTAAATTAGTTATGATTAATTCGAGATGAGCTCGATTCAATTTAATGGGTCGACGACGTCGTTGAGGTTGAATCGAACACGAGTCGAGTCGAGTCGAACTGACCCTACATTGAATTGAATTAACTTGAAATGACATGATTTAGCATAATTTAGATTGAATTGGCCTTCATTAATTTGAAGTCGAATTAATTAAATTCAATTTGGTGTAAATCTATTCGATTGAGATCAAATCAATGCGATCGAGGTTGAATCGACACTGTGTCATCCAACGTCCACCTAAGGGAAATCCTAGAGGTGACTTCTACACTATGTTAAGGAGCTCTAATGATGTGAAACTAATAGGAGTTACGTGCGAAATTAAAGGAACAATCGAAGAAAACTTTGCCAATGAAAATTTATTGCTTGCACATAAAAGAAAACTAAGAATCTAAAGTATTCAACTTGCTTAGGCCAAAGAAATGCAATTGTGATTAACCAAACAATTCAATCAAAATTCAAAGATAAAAGTAAATGTTACAAGCTCATAACATAATCCAACACTTAATAACGAGATGTTCACCTTGAGTACCTTCTCACTCAACCACTCATAGGCTTTAGCGGAGAAAGATGAACCATACGAAGAAGCTACCATCC
>NW_021319379.1:225549-346523 GCF_001605985.2 Dendrobium catenatum
GAAGAAATAAATACATTTTAGTCTTTAAAAAAAAGAAAGATTTATAATATTAAGCATAAATTACGTAAGGCCCAAAAAAATGAACGAGATTAGATATTTAGTAGAATGAGATCCTCAAGGGTTTGCTTTTGATTGATGAAAACTTTATCACATTAGACTTTAGATAAATAGTATGTGGTCAAAGGCAGTGGTATTTTGGTCTGAAATGAACTTTCGAGCATATTTTTCCACAAAAACAAACAATCATCATATTTCTCCAATTAGGGATAGTAAGAGGCATATAAATTCAAATTTCCATTATTTTTTCAAACAAAATATTAGCATACTATTCATTCTTTTTGTTACAGATAGCTTTTGAGGTCATAGTTAAATTGGGTAATTAAATTTTAAAATTATTTATATTGGGAAAAAATTTACATCAATTAACTATTTGTATCACAAAGATCATAATGAGATTAAACCCATCATAATGCTAATGAATTCATTGTGTGAGATGTAACGTAGGATTGTTAAGGGTCTAGGATTTTTAATATAACCTAAAATGAGATGCACTATAAAAAAAATATAAAATCCACATTATGTATGTCACCAACTATTAACATATGAAATTAAACAAGAATAAGACTAGAATTACCCAAAGAGTAAACTAGGTCTCACACTGGTGCAAAGATATTAGCACTGAAAATTAGTTGTGAACATCTACGAAGCAGTCAAAGAATACAAATACAACTAATAAACACGCGTGAATTAAAGGACGTTGGAATTCCTATTGCAATACTTGATGTTAAAATATTCTTAACATGCCTCATGCGTCCTTTTTATAGCACATAAAGGACCCAAAATATGAAAATTCTCATAATATGTCAAAATCTATTCAAATATGATAGATTTCAATGCAAATGAATTGAATTGCAACAACATCAAATCATTCCATAGAATATCCAAGTCCTGGTTTAAAGTCTAATGTTTAGGTGCCGGTGCGAAATACATTAGTCAAGCTTAGCAAGGAAAATAGGGGAACCGACACAAGTATAGGAGATATATGTTGAAGAAGAAAGCCACCTGTTATAGTATACAAGCAACGGGAATAGAGAATTGTGATAGCGTGTATAGTGGGAATCAGAGGCAACAACAAAGGGTTTAGCAGGAAGTAAAGGCATCAACTGCAATGGGAAAGCAAGGAAACAATTATGTTGAGTAGAAAACATATATCGATAGGAATGGTAAATAATAGTGGGAAGCAGTGAGAGACATGAAGTGCCAAACATTAGGAGAAGCGGATTGTACAGGGCCCAATGGGTAAGCTTGTATCAGTGGCAGCACACAACGGGAAGCAATGGAGTATACAGGGACCAATGGGAAGATACAAAAAATGGCAAAGAAGCGGAAGGAACCAACATTCTGTTGAGTAGGAAAACCCAATTATAGGAAATAGTTTGTAGTTGTCCAGCAACAACTACTTTCCAATTCTTATTTGTAGTAATTATTGGATTTAATCTGAACTCTAGATGTGTTGACTTGGAATTGATTGGTTGAATAACAAAATTTAACCACTAAAAATTACTAGAGAACACATCCAGTCTTGTGGGAATCTTGCATAAGCATTCAATTGGTGGGGAAGGTTTTGTCATTTGGACTATATTTTCCTTTTAATTGATAGTTTGAAATTTGTGGCATAATTTATTTATGACACAATTTACCTTTTGCTCTGTAGAAAATGGCTTGTTTAGAAGTTGCGTCTGCAGAGGCATTGCAAAGGAGATCCAGGCATTTGGATGAAGGGTGGATTTCAGTTACAGAACCCATGTTGGGTAAAGCTTCCAATTTCAAATACATCTTATGCTTAATCATTTTTTCTTTTGAACTATTTTCTTGGGCTATCTTACAGTTCTTGACATTTCATAATTTCTTGCTTTTACTTGCATGCTTTTGCAGAAAACAGACTTATGTCGCAGAACAATCTCTATACACATGGCAATATAAATGGTTCCAGTCATCACAGATGCGTTTTACAGGTCAGCTGCCGTTTTCTTCTGGTTACAAGTTATAACTATGTACAAGTTGCTTACTTTTTTGTTATTTTCTACTTGAAAGTATGTCAATGCCCTTATTTTTTTGCTATAGTTCTCGTATTTTGATGTCCTTTTTTTTGTTATAGTTCCCATATCCTGGCGGGATTCCTTTGTCATAATAAAGATCAGGATCCTTGCCAGCAATTGTTGCATTTAAAATTGCTCATACCTTCATCTAGCTATGTGTTCCACTTTTGGGCTATTGGGATAAAGCCATGTATTCAACATTTCTAAAGCTATTCTAGCTTTTTCCTTGTTGAATTCCAGCAATCCTTTGATGCATCACTTTCATGAGGTAATTTTACCATTCATGTGCCATGATGAGAACTATTTCATATGGATGCATACTTAAAAACAGACCAACTCTACCTTGATAATTTACCTCATATTCAACTAAACATGAGATATATTACACTAATGCTTCTGTTCATGTTCTCATTGATGAAATTTCCTTCTACCTTGTTGCTATGTGTTCCAGTCTATGATGCACCGACACGGCACTTAGAGAGGGTATGTAGTGTCGGACACGTGTCGGACACGCATCGGACATGGCATGGACACGTGTCTGACACGGCATTGGAGTGTCGCAATTAAAAAAAATTAAAATTAAAATCGGACACGCGTGTCCGGTTATTAAACTTATGTTATGTAGCTTTGAATGAGACTCATGCTTGGAGTTATCATTTACAGTTCGTGGTTTGGTTTCTAGGAAATATCTTGCGATGGCATTGATCACAAAAAGCATAGTTTTATCTGCTTTTTCCATTTAAGCATTATAAATAACATGATTTCTATTTTCCTCCGTGGCCCTTTGATGCTTTTTTTTTCATTTTTTATGATTTATTGTGATTGATAGATGACTGTCTTTGTACATTGTTTAAATGATATGAGACCTAAGAAAAGTTGGCCTTCCTTTGTTTAATTGATTTGAATACCTAAGAGAAATCAACTAGCTGTGGAAAATCCCCTAGCATTTAGTAAATAGGATGGGGTCTTTTTATTTTTCTTCTCTCCACTTTCTATCTCTACCTCAATATTCATTTGATAAGAATAAAATCTCTCTAGGAAAGGTGATGTTTTACTGTGGGCTCCGAAAATTCAGGCCCGGCCTCCCCCGCTGCTTTTCTTCGGGGGGAGTTTTAATGGGTTTAAGTTCTGGGGTAAATTTTGGAAGTCAGATGGGTTTGTAGATAAGACACTACCTAGGGATTTCACCCTCATTTTGCGAGGACTTTATGATCTGAGTTCTGGTTTCCTATAGGCGCAAGCCCTTATAATTAATTACCCCTCTCGATAAAAAGAGAGAACTTTCGATTAAGGCTAGTTGTCAATCAGATACATTGTATCCATAGATACGTAGTATCAGGAGTATATTAGCAACATGAGCATTTGGAAATTTGAATGTTTAACATTTAAAATTAAAAATTTCACCTTCCTGCACTTAAAACAGATGGTGGGGGAATGGATGATTGACTGATCAAGATCCCATGGTTCCGTCGTCCCAGACCATCGTGGTCCCTGGTCTACTTAGTCAGAGGAGGTAGTTGACCCAACATGACAGAAGGATCCTTGTTGGTAGCCATAGGTTGTTTTGTCTAAGGGGACCTTGTAGACCTTAGATGGATGTTTGTCTAAGGGGACAAATTTGATTCCACCTTAGCTAACAGAAGGCTTTGTGCTTTATCGTTCATACCCTTTTGATTCATATCTCAAGGATTTGATGCCACTAAGAAACGTATTGGCTCTGACCATAACTGTTATCTAGCTCGTGATGCCGTCTGGCCACAAAATCACTCGGTTCATAGGGCCCCGAGTCATAACCGTTTATCCTGCAGTGTCATTTGACGGCAAAAATGTCAGTCAGAGGATATGTACCACGTCCTTATTGGTAGGAGATTATTTGAGAATGAATCCTAGTGATATTCTCGATCAGACATTAGCTCTATGTGAGCTGAAGTATTTTTCAGACTTGTCCACCTCAGCATATTGTTGAGGAGGATGGATGAATTTTTCTTTAAGCGACTTGATGAATTATTTCAACTTTAAATATCCGGATTTGGATGAGTTTTGGAAATTTGGATTTTCGGGTATTTGTGATAACATTTTGGAATATTTAGAATTAACCCCTCCGGTTGAGATATGTATTCAACACGGTCATCATCGGGGTGTATAGGGTTACTTCCATTTGTGGATTGAACCTTGTCGACTTGGTTGAGCTGTCGACGGAGGATCGGGTTTCTCGTAGGCTTTATGGTTTTGTTGGTGAATTTTCTTTGTTGGAGGCCTTCAAGGCCTTATATGAAAGTATAAAATAGATATTTCGGTTGACACCCTGACCATATATCTGTTTGATAATTCGAGCCGTGTCAACTTCTATCTATCTGTACATAAGGATTGAGCTCGAACTACGTTCATTTATGGACCCGAGCAGCATCCCTAGACGTCACGTGTGTACCAATAACACGCTTGTCGGGGCCCATGCATGTTTGTGATTGCACTTACCCCCTTTATGTGTACTTATGTGTATACAATCTACGGTGCATGTGCAGGGGCATTGTTGGAATATTCAACGAGTCTTCTACGATGGTTTGTAGAAGTCTGTGTTTGTCGTAATACTTCAATATTTGTACGTAGAAGACATGTTGGATGCACGACCACTATATATCAAAAAACTTGCAAGCTTCAATAATCTTATCCAGCTCAATGTTCAGAACCTAGTTGAACTGAAATTCACTCCATTTATGAAAATAATGATTTGCTCCGACTTTCCTTTCCAAAACTTGTACAAAGATCGATAGGCAACTCCTAGGTTATGTCATCATCATCATTTTCTGTTGTTGGCTTAAATAAAAAATCAATCATTTCAACCTTGGATGATTGTGCCCTTGCTGACGTCCTATACGTCAAAATCAATAATTACTTCCTCGAGCGGGCATTGTAACGATTGAAAGCTGATAGTACGTACTTGTAGATCGCAAGTATTTCCTATCAATCTTCTCAAAACAGCGATAATTTTTCACAAAAGTCTGCACAAAATCACGAAAACATTTAATAAATTGTATTATTTGATGAAAGGAAAACAGAAAATAACAAGATAAAATTGATCCTCAATTCGAGAGGAGGATCGATCTCTCCCAAATCTCTAGATGCCACTAGAGCCCAAAGAAAACCTAAAATCTAAGAGATCTCAAATTTCAGCCAAATTCAAGATGCCCTAACCCTAGGAAAATCAACTATTTAATGCTTACAAATCAAAAGGAAATCCCTAAACATTCCCTACATTCAAATTTCCCTCTCAAAACCCTAAAAAATCCTTCATAAAGGGCTCTGATTGAGCGTTCGGACCGCCCGATCTCTGCAGGAGTCGGAGATCCCACCTCTGTTAGTGAAATGCCGGTGTCGTGTGGACCGGCTGGACCAGTCCACTGGACCGGTCTAACAAAAGCACATCGAGTCATGCAGGAAAAATATACGAGATATTCATTCTAAAATGATTGTTGCAGCCGTTGACATAGTTGGAGTAGCGTATGTACTTTTTGCTTGTAGTTGTGAGTTTAGATCACCAATATTTGCATTGATCTTTAACATCACATTTGTCAAACATTGATCATTAATTCTGGTAGGCGCCATATAGTGTGTGTTGACATTCATTTCAACACATCTAGATGTTTCACCTTGTCGTCTTCACTGCATGTCAAATCCTTTGCAACTAACATGTTGAATGTGGCATGGGTCTCCAACAGTGTCATTGAATCCTTCTGCTTGTAGGGTTTAAATGTATCCGCTTGCCATTGTATTGCTAGGGACTATGCGAATGTTCTAGCATTGGTTACACGCTCCCGTACATACATACAAAGAACGTTTTCAACTGTAGGCAAATTTACTGTATTATTCTACAAGTCAACTTTCTTTGTCTGCAGAGAACTATTGTGTTCCTTCACGAGTTGTTTGACATTAATTGTAGGAGTGTCCCAATATTCATCGTATATTACAATAAACCTGTTGGCCAAAGATCACATTGTTTGTGAGGATTGTTGTATCTTTTGCATAAATTATACAAACATCACATGCTGATCATCCTCCTCCATATGCGGTTTGCATCACTGTCCAAAAGACTTTGCATCCCTTCACATGTATTGGCTAATGAATCATTGAGTCCTTTATTGCCTTTAAACATAGCTTATATCTTGTGTGGTGACTTTCCTCATTGATATTTGTATGTTGATTGACATGATGATCCTTTGACACTCGAGTGAGATTCATTGCTGTCGATTGTAGACATATCATTGCATTCTCCATTCCCCAAAGAGTCCCCCCCCCCTTGCCCAACAAAAAAAGAAGAAAAAAAAACTCTTCTACAATAGGTGATACAGGAAAGGGCCCCACTTGGGCTGTTGCTAGCTGCCGCATCAGGTTCATTTTCCCAAATCACAACGTCTATGTGTGTTAAAGATCTGTCATGATTTGGCTTCAAGTGCATGGCTATGTTAATCATGGTTTCTTATGGCCTGACTCATATCATGATATGTTCAAGAGGACGGTGTTTGTGTAACTATGTACTTTTGAAAATAATGTGGTGATGTAGAACATAAATGTAAAGATGAGTTGATTAAGGAATTTGCATGTTTTAAATTTAGAGAACAATAATAACAAAAACTTATATTGATTTAACGATAAGATAAAACAATAAGCTGATAAAATAAGCTTAGGACAAATCACATGCGTAGAAGTTAAAATCATAAAATAGTCAATTAATCTAACGTTGCATAAATGGAAGGTTTTGAACAAGATTCCTATGCTAACAATAAGAGTAGTCACTATGCAATGGTCCCTTACTCAACGTCCTAAATGACTATGCTTTAGCGGAGGGATCAACATGAATCTTAGCAAATCAAACTATAAACCACAATTGAAAGGTGAATTAGGAAGATATAAGAATAGGAGGAAAAGTTTATCCAAGGGAAAGACTAGTACGGAGCTCCGGCGTGATTGTTTGGATGCTTTGGAAATGAATGGACAGCGACACGAGCCTCCTAGCTGTCTTGTGACAGCATTTTGGTAATCTGCAGGCCATGGACAGCAGCCGGAGACCTTTCCAATTGGCGGGGCAGCAAAGGAAAGGTGCAGAATCCTTTGGACAGCAACTCTGACAGCAGAGATAGCAGTTTTGGGCTTGTGTGAGAAGCTGGACAGCAGTTTCAGAGGCTTTAAAATTATGGACAGCAACCACAACAGCAGGGGCAGCAACTTTGGGCTTGTGGAAGAATCTGGACACCAGGTCCACAAGCTTTAAATCCTGGACGACAACTCAGTTCAGGGAAAATCAGGTCTTGGCTGATCCGTTGAAGGGAAGAAGATGGAGTATGAGATTAAGAGCTTTCCTTTTGATTCTCTCCTCCTATGAATTAAATTCAGGAATTGATTTAATTGGGGTGAGGGAATTAATGAGAGTAATTATGGGGATTAAGGGGATTGGAGAGAGGAAGTGGGCCGGCCATACAAGGTGATTTAATTGAGGGATTTAGAATTCCTTTCCAAACTTAGGTTGTTAATTGTGGAAAGAGAATTAGAGAGAAATCTCCAATCAATTTTAAGATTTGAGAGGATTTGGGAGTTTCCAAAAATAAATCAATCTCATTAGGAAAGGATTTCAAATTCAATTTAATTGGAATTTGAAATTTGAATTCTTTCCAAAATTAAGATGATCTAAATTAGGAAAGTATTTAATTCTTCCCACATGAGAGGTTTTATTTTGGAAAGCATTAAGGAGGTGGGAACTAGGAGGGGCCGGCAGCACCAAGGGGAATTGGGGGAAATTTTTTTATGGCTTGCCTCTTTGGGAATTCCAAATCAAGGAGGGGAAATTAATTCCAATCCAATTCAAATTTGATTTGGATTTGATTGGATAAGTTTACTAAAATAGAACTTTATTTTAGGAAACAATTCGAATTTCAAATATTGATTGGTTGATTGGGATGAAAGCTTTCCCAAAATGATTTGTATGGAAAAGGAAAGAAGTAGTAGAGAGATTTGAAATTTGGAGGCAAGAGGCAGATGGGGTGGCCAGCGGCTAGGCTAGGATTAGGGTTAGGGTTTGTGGGTTTTGGAGGCGTGGTGGTGGGAATTAAGTGGATGAACCCATCAAGGGGTGAGCCACCTTGAATGGCCTGCGCTAGGTGGGAAAGGGAAGGAGTGTTGGCCGGTGGTGGGGCTTGGGCTTTAAGTGGAGGCCGTCGGTTTTGGGTTTGGAAAATCCTAAGCCAACGGCAAGGGGAAAGGGGAGGATGAAAGAAATGATAGAGAATAACAAGAAAGCCATGAACCCGGACTCTTCCAAAGTTAGTGGGTGATCTGCTTGCCCTTCACCAAGGGATTCTCTCCTAGAACTCTCACAATTCTCCACAGAAACACGTGCAGGAATTTTTAATTATAATTCATTCATTAACCTCATAAGAGGGAAAAAGAAGGCTATAAATAGGCCTTCATACAAGAACAAAACAAAAGACCAAATTACCCCCTTGGGGTTACATGCATCTAGTCCTTCAAGTGAGAGTAAAAGTGGAAAAGGACACTAATAATAAAATACAATATATCAATCAGAAATAAAGAGATGTGATCGTAGCCGTAGATCGTCGTCCTCGTCGCTGATACACTTTCCATGATCTGATGTCCGCATCATATGATTTCTTGGGACCAATATGTATGTGAGGCATTGTATGCTAGTAATGCAGTGGAGTAAGATTTCTGTTCAACATGCATAATCATATACCATACCAGCACCAGTGCACTGGATCCCATCAGAACTCCCAGTTAAGCGTGCTTGGGCGAGAGTAGTACTAGGATGGATGACCTCCTGGGAAGTCTTCGTGTTGCATCCCTTTATATATAGATATTGCTAGATATGCTGAACTTGGGTGTCTGCTGTATCTGATAACTTTGACATTTGCATTTACGCAGGTGACCTTCTTTCTTGTTCTATATGGTTAAGTTGATATAATCCCCCTGTATGTTGTTAACATTCCATCTGGACAGAATGAAATTCCTGTTGATGGCGCTCGAGTTCTGGGAATTGATGCATCTAGTCAAATTTTGATAGTATCAGGGAAGAAACCCGGACAAGATGGTGAGCATATATTGAATAAGGTATAGGTTTATTGTCTACTTTTGCAAATTAACTCTTTCTATGCTCTCTATCTTGATAATTTAAAGAACTTAACAACGAGTTTTCTTCATCTATACAGATTAGCCTGTTAGGGCAACGAGAAATAGGTCAAATCCAGCTTCCTCCTAACACTGGAGCTGTTAGAGATCTGTGTATTCTTCCTGGCAGTCTTGCACTCATTGCATCGTTAGGAAAAAAATTATCACTTTTGAGGTCAAAAATGCTCTGTGGACATGATGCTCTTTTATTTTTTTCTTTCTGAAATGCTCATCTTTTAAAGTTTAACCTGAAGAAATTAATTGTTCTGTTGTCTACTTTTCAGCATGTTTAGCAACAACCTTGTCCTAAAGTACGATTTACCGGTAATTATCCATTCTTTTGCAACTTTTTTGATGTGATATGAAATTTCATGACTGTCAATGCAACTTTTTATTTTGTCTTAAATACCTAAAAAATCAAGTTTCTTTTGGGCAGAAATTAATAAAATTTCTTTAAATTAATAGTTTCGAGAATTATAAAGCTTGTGAATAACAGGGGAAAAATTATTGGACGGACTGTTATAATTGTGAAAATTACGTTTCTTTGTTGAAAATTTCAGTAACCGTGGTGAATATATCAAACTCAAACTTATTGATTCGTAATATAGCATAATGCTATAAGTTAATAGAACAATTACTCTTATCGTTTTCTTTTGCTAGGAGACAATGGGAGAAAGATTGTGATGTTATATATATGAAAATGAGATTATATTCTTGTTTATGTTTATATGTACATTTCAGATTTGATAGACTGGTGCATTTCTATATCGATGTTATTTTTCTTGTTCGCATTTAAATTCTTGTTCGATGTATATAATGTATTTAGAGGTTTGCATCTGTGTAGAATTTCCTTACATGCATGCATATATGTACAGAATACCAATAGACATGAATATATGTGATGTAATTTGAACAAGTTTATAGTTATTTATGTTTTTTTTTTGTGTGCTATGCATCACAAATATGACAAGTGGGAGTTTCTCAAAGTTTCAGCATTACCTTTGCTTTGTAAAGTTATTTTTTCGGGCAATGTGGAAGAATTAAAGATTATATGACATAGGACTATTAAGAAGACAATGTAGCAACTTTTATGTTTCTCGTATTCCATATTTATCTGCTAATTTATGGTTTTCTATTTATCCATGATTGATGATTAGTTCCTTTACGTTGCCCCATGAGTCTTTATTGTAGGTTAGGATAGTAAGTGATGTTGTGGGCTTGATAACGTGAACATTAAAACACATTTAAATAAGTTCTATCAATTTTTTTAGTGGAACCCTAAGGAAGATTTTCAAGATAGTAAAGTCTAGCATGGGTATGTTGTTGACTAAGAGATATAGTTGAGAAGGATCACTCAATTTTGTGCTGTTGAGTATAGGTGAATATACCACGTAGTTCTTAAGCTCTAGATAAGACTTCTCATGTACTTTCATTCATTTTAACTCCATTATCTTCCTTAATTTCTTACATAGCGGAGTATGCTTATTTCTCGAGTGAATGATGAAATGACTATTGCCGACCAACCTCCCAGTTTGCTTTTGGACCATCTTGATCAAGCAAGGTGAAATAATCTCCATAGTGGTTCAAACTGTCTTGATTTGTTTTTATGCTACTCCAAGATATCAAGTAACTCCAGAACTTTTTGAATAGTCCTACATAACACATTTAGTGGGATTAAGCCTTCTGTTGTACTACATTAGAGTTGGAAAAATGATCCCTGCATGGTGCACATATGGGTTTGCTGACCTTCACTTGGAGGTTGTAAATGTACACTTTAATATTTAACACTTTGTGCAATTTGAAGATATTATCAATTGGTCTCTAATAAATTACTCTTGCATTCGTTAGATCAAATGAAATTAGTAACACAATTCAATTAGCTTGCTTTTCTTCATTGGTTGGGTGCATCTTAATCTGTCGATAGTTGGGCAGTGTAATGAGGAAGTTGAGCATAGGATACCCCATGAATGAGTCTGCTAAAGCATGGATGATCATTATTGGTCAATGGTCTTTTAGATTAACTTGGTTTGGATTGAAGTCATTGCACATCTTTTTCTTATTGTTTGACCTTTTAGTCATCATCAGATTGGAGACCCAATCAAAGTAGTTATCTCTTGAACTAATTCAACCCAAAGGAGTTTGCTCTCTTTCATTCTGATATGCTACCTCATTCACAGAAACATTCCTCTTTTATCCTAGTGATTGATTTGTTTCTAAGACAAACATGTTATCAGTGATAGAAATAGCTCAGTCAGATTCTCCCTTGACATCTCGGATGACTCCCAAGTAAAAGTATCAACACTATTTTTGAGTGAAATTAGCTCAATTTTGAAGTTACCTTTGATTAGAGAGTATTAAAAAGGTTTTAGGCTGAATTTTTCTTAAACACTGGGAATTTGATAACTTCTTCGACTACTTTAAAAAGATCATTGTTCTCACTGCTAGTTTGAAGCATATGGGACATCTTGGCTTGGATTGTGTTAGTAGCACAAATTGGATTGGATGAGGTTGTCTTGGATGACAATGATACCATGTCAAGTTAGAACTTCCAGAACAAGTTGATGGTTTGATGCAATGGCTTGATAAATATTTAATAATGAACAACTCAGTATGTCATTATATGTTGATGGAGCTCTTTATATAGTGAACTCAACATGGCTCATCTCATAGTATCAATTTTTAACCCATATGATTACAAGAGTGCAGTGCATTTTGGTTCATGCCTTTTATCATAAAAATCAATCTAAATGCCCTCAAAAGGTTGAAGATTCTTCTTTAATGATGTGCTCTCTAGAGTGTGAAGGAATATGATGTTTATTGAGCTCCTATAGTCAATTAGGACATTTCACCTCTCTCACCACAACATCGTTAAAGATGCCATGCTTTGTCGATAAATCCTGTTGTAAAAATAGTTGGAGGTGAGTAAGAACGAGTGAAATAACTCGTTGTACTTGACCCTCTACATTTTTATTTAATGCAATGTGTTTGATTCTATTTAATTGGCCATTTTTATAATCATGTTAGCTATTTAGACTATGCTCAATGATTGGCTGCTGCTTGTACTAACACAATTCTACTATGAACTACTTCAAGCATCCTCCTTGATTATCTTCTGTACTAACTTCTTGAGATGGTGATGATTATCTGTTGTGGGCATGGTTATTGGATTATATACATAATCTCTTCACATCTTTATTATTCAATAAGGCTTTGATCTTATTCGGCCATTGAAATTGCTTTTGGCTTTGAATTGTCATTATAATAGTTGCCAATGGGTGATTAGAGGCTGGAGTGGCTCGACTTGGCTCGAGTGATGCAGATTTAGGAAAGTCCGAGCAATTGTTGGTCAAGTTGGGCTGTTTTTTGTTGCATAAATCGAGTAATTTCAATAACCATCAATATTCTTTGCTCGATCTCTCCCTTTCTTCCGAAGAAGGATTGTGGTATAGGATGATGGCTCCTTTGAGGCTCTTATGAATTACTTTGTGTTAACATGTTTAATTGCCTTCTTTAACAACTTTTTCCATCATTTTTGGCAGGCTCTTGTCAAATGCAAAATTGAAGTGTCTATCTTTGAGCACTTGAAAGAGAATCAACTTAGAAATTGAAGGATTTTGGTTGAAAAAAATTCAACATATCACTTGCGAACCATGTGAGGAAAGAGTAGGACTCAAATTCGCCTCAACTAAAGCATAGGAGTGTAAAGAAAAAATAAAAATTTGCATGATAATTTGTTGCTAAAACTCTTTAAAAGAACCATGGCTTCATGGAGATATCTTTGAGAAATAGTATATGGTTATCTTTGATGATGGTGAGGCAAATATAAAATTTACTGGTATCAGATACCGAATAAAGGGGCATTATGGCCTCGAATTCAACCAAGTGCTTAGCTGGGTTGGTTAGCCTCTTAAAAGACCCGAGTTTTGGAACCTTGAACTTTCGATGGGATGGCTTCTCTAGAATCATAGTGATGATGCTAAGATAGATGATACATTGACCACACAAGACTTTGATCCTTATTGGGCATTAAAATTTCTTCTCACGCCTTAATTTGGACCCTCTTCGCCTAGCATTTAGCTTTAAGAATAGGATAATTTTTTACTAATAACACGTTCAGGATCAAAATGAGTGGGTGGCCTCTTCAAGCTTATTGTACTGTAAGTTTTGAGAGTGAGGGTTGTGACTACAGTTTTTTTTTCAGTGTTCACGAACAACTACACCAAGTTGTCCAATTTTGCATTTAGCTCATTCAACCGAGCTTAAATTGCAAAAGCAATTTTGGGAAACTCACGATGACATGTTATGATTCCTGCATCCTGACAAGAAGTAGGCATTCTAGGTTCCTTACGGTTTCTAGGTTTGCATTTCATTTTCTTTGATGGGGACATCAGATCAGCATGCAAGGTTTATCAGTGACGTATATAGCATTTAAATTAGTCCTGCATCATTCTTCCTCATGAACTCAGTGAAACTGCCAAAATGTGAATGCTTTGGGATTAATGTTGTTGAATGGAACAAAGTTTGATAGGAGAAATTACTTTGAGGAGATGAGATGAGAGATTATAATAAAAACTTTTTTCTTCATTCCTTGAACCCCTTGTTATAAAAAAGCCAAATTATCTTTCTCAAGTGCATGAGGATTCTAAAAGATCCTAAATTTTTTATCCAAATAAGTATTTATAGGCTTTATTTCATTAGATTTTATGTGACATCTATTGAAGATAAGGTGATTGGAAATAAATTTATGTGGTTTGGACATGTGAAATGAATGGTAAGAAGGCACCTATTAGACAAGCTGTCAAAATTAATATAAGAGGATTAAGAAAGAAAAGCTGTCAACTTAAGATTATATAGATAGAAGTTGTTCAAAGTGATTTGAAGTAGGTAGGTTTAACAACTCTTACAACACTTGATTAGAACAAATTAAAAAGAAGGATTCATTATGTCACCCATAATAATTTGAATAATGCATTAGCATAATTTGAATAATGAGGGTGATGGGGTATTTATGAATTGATATAATTTTTTATCCTATGTGTATGAGGCAATGCATCTTGAAATCCACCCTACATATTCGAGGTTCTGTTCCAGTTGGTATACATGCTCAAATAACTGTGACGCATGTGGTGGTCTGATTCATGATTTTGTAACTGCACGGGATGTATTAGATATGCCTAACTGATTTATTGTATTTTGCTTGGTGATTGGGGAGCACACAACCGGTTGGGTTGTGGATTCTACTGGAGTAGTTATCATTTGCCTTTGTTGCTGGATCAACTTACTGCAACTTTGTTGGAAATATGCAAGTCATTTGGACCAAGTGGAGTGGAGAGGCTTGATGGTTTTGGTTTCAACTCTGGAGAATCAAGCTCTCACTATTGACGCACCTGAAAGAGTATGGTTGTTGCCATGTCGTTGATGAAGCAAGGAAATGGATAGCTCATTTGAACTAAACTTGAGCAGAGCAACCCGTAGTCCATGTAGTGACTGAATGTTGGGCCATTGGTTCTGCTTATTTGTCTACTTGGGCTAAACTAAGTCACTCTTCTCAATTTTCTTTGATATATCTGTGAAAATGTGTAGGGGCATGATGCAATCTTATCACATGGGTAGATCAATGACCCGCACTAATAAGTTTAATTTTGAAGCTATTTTCAATTCGAGCATTTGAATTGTGATCCATCAATTTTTTCTTCACTTGAAAACCATCGCTGCTATCTCCAAGTTTTGTTTAGCCTGTGGAATTCTATAAAAAAGATATCATGGCATTTCTCTAGGATAATTTTTAAGAAAAGTATGATCTGCATTTGAAGCTTTATTTTGAATTTTTTCCCCCTCAGGTACCTGCTTGGTCATGTTCAGGAGATGTGAATGAACCTTACCATATCTATGCTGGATTGCAGGTTTCTAGTTTATGGAAGCATTTCTTCATTCATTTTGTATGTTAGAAAGTTTCATAATCACTTAATTTTTAAGCTGCCATCTCTCTTTACTATGAACAGAATGGGATGCTCTTGATGTTCGATGTACGTCAAACTGCAGGTTGCCTCGAATCCATTGAGGGTTTGTCCAGATTCCCTATTCATTCTATATGCTCACTTGAGGAAAATCATTGTTCCAGAAAGGTTCTCACTGCTTCTTCAATTGGCCCATGCTTGTGGGATGTTGGTGATTCTAGAGAAAGGTTGTTCTACTATGCTACCCACAATACATTGGGTTCTATCCATAAATTAGTCTTTCCCTCCTTTTTTTTGCCTACTGATGTTTTTTTTTGTTGTTAATTCATAATGTGCCAATGCTTTATGTATTTTAATAAATTATTAAAGAAACTTATACAAAAGGCTAGTCAAACAGGGTCTTCACATTATTTTCCGTAATCTTCCTCAACATTTTTTCCTAGACGTTTATAATCAGCCTTCGGAGATTTATAATATGTGATAGTGCTTTTTTTTTTTCCTTTTTTATATTTTCCTAGACAGGCATTCTTGAAGCAACACTATGCACAACCACAATATGCCTTTGGATTATTGTTTGTCATCTTGGGGAATGAAGAATACTGCTATAGTTTCTGTTAGCCTAGCCAATCGATTAGCTAGATTTATTGTAGAATAATTATTAACTATTGATTGATTTTCTTCCTCACTTTGCTCTTCTTCTCCTTAACCTCCTTGTCTTTTTCTTTTCTTTTGATGCTACTCCAAGACAAGAAGTGGCTCTACCTTGTCTTTATATCCTCTCTTTGTTTGTACCATGCACCAAAGAACGGCGCATTCCGACTAATTTGATTGGTAGCCAAACTCTTAATGCTCTTGCATAAGATCACAACGGGAAGTTACAATGGTTCAGAAAGGCTTAAGGAATTTTGTAGGAGATTCCCTATTTATCTATTAACCAATTATAGGTATCGCGAGCTCTATTTCATATTGTAGATGACTTCTTCCATCTGTTTTGGACTCTCCCCGTTGTTCCAGCAAGTTCTCCCCACGTTGTTCTATTCTTTCTTCTCAAGACAACAATAAAGTGTTGTTCCTTGATTTTTCATTTAGATATTTCGCTCTTTTTGGGTTGCCTTTGTGCTGGGACAACAAACAACTAGCTGTTTGAGTCTTAGATTGTTGTAGACAAGTGTACCTAGAGCGCCCAAGTGGTATGCTACTGGGCTCGTGCATGTAAATCCGAGGGATGGATTTTGGTTGGAGAAGATTAAGTAGGGGAAGAGGAAGAGTTTATGAGTTCTGATTTTCAAGCTAAATGATAATGCCAGTAGGGATTATCCTAATTTGAATTTAAATATAAATGTAAACTTATAGTTTTTTTTAGTTCATTCTTATCTTGCTATAATATCAAACTTGATACAACGGTCCAGCTTCCTTGAGCTCCCTTGCATAATATCCAATTGATTATAATCACTCCTCTTCAATTTCAATTGTGTGATCTAAAAGTCATCATCATCTGCAACTTCAATAAAAATTGACCATTTAAACTTCAAAAATCATGATATCTTTGATCCATTAACTATTTGATACTTAAATTATGAGGGATGGTTCTTATTGTAGTTTTCTTTTAAGTGAATATTTATATTGACGACCCCCTTTCATGATTTCATCTTTGGATCATAAAGATCCAATTTCCAGGGTGAAGGGTACTATTTCATCTTTTTTAGAACTTGCAGGTATAAATACAAGCTCGTTTTGTTACTTACAATAATGTTTTCTTTCCAGTGATAGTGAATCTGGTGTTTAAACAATCCATATTACCTACCCTTACAAGTGAAGTTTTTGTTGACCTTCTTTATTGTCCCTCGGGCAAAATTTCTGAAATCTATCCAGACCAATGTGCTTTCAAATTCAATCCATCCAAAGCCTTCCTATCCCCCATCTCATTATATGCAATTACACATTATTGGTTCCCCCGCTTTCATATTCTCAGGAAACATATATTAGTTCAGGTCTTACGGCATTATGCTTGAGCTTACACTTTCAATTTTTTCAATCAGAATAACTTTATTTTATTGTTAAATTAGAAAAATCATATTTTTAACGTTAATGAATGTTTCTCCTTAATCCAAATGCAGGCCATTCTTGATACCTGAATTAGGGAGTCAAGGCATTTGTATTTCACTTGCATGCGACAGTTCTGGCACTGATATTGTAGCCTCCTTTCGTCCTAAGATGGAGATCTCCAGGGATCCTATGCCTTCACAAACTCCAGCATCACCCTCACAGCCTCTCCATTTAGCAGGGAAATTGGGCTCTCATGTTCACCTCAAGAGAATTAATGGCACATATTTTCAGAAGGGTCATGTGGTTAGTTGTTATGTAAGTGAAGTGAGGATGTCGAAGTCTGCAATTATATGCGCTGAAGGAAAGAACCCATTGTTTGCTTGTGGTGATGAGTCAACTCATGGTCTGTGCCTGTGGAACTTGCCATCCTTTCAACTTCATTCTCGTTACCAGCCTCATCAATATCCAATCCTTGACATTAAGTATTCATGTTCAGTGAGATTGGGCTTACTTGGTTGCGTAAGTGAGAATAAATTGCAGGTTTTTTCTTGTTTTTAGATTCATGTATTATTTCTTCCTTGAAGATTCCATGGAAAGGCTTTTCTTGATCCCTGTTGCTTTAGAACAGGTATGCATTCTCATCAGTGGCTTTGATAAAGTATTTGTTTCTTTGCTATTATTAGTTCTTGCGTTGCTTTCTAATGGCATTGGTTTATAGTATAGAGCAATTATGAAAAGGGTTCATGTGAATTCTCTTGTCAACTCAAAACAAACACCTGCGGCAACATTGTCATTAACCGGCAACTTTTAGATACTGTTTATTGACCTTCCTATAGCTAAATGGGTTCTTGGTAGGAGCTTTCAGCTGGTAACAGCTTTCTGTTGTAAAACCTTTATTTACTTTCATGATTATAAGTGCTAATATTTACTCGCCTGATTTAAGTTCAACCCTTGATTATTAGTTTTCTTCCCTTATTGGGGGAAGCTTGTAAAGACTGCAACTGAGTATATTTAATCGATATTTTCACGGTTATGTCATTGAATAACTCAAGTTTGAATCAATCTGTCTGGTTGGATGATTCACTTACCCCGGGTTAGGGGGTGGGGTGGTGGGGGGATGATGATTTTGGTGAGTATGCAAATGAGTCTCATGATATGTATAGTTTCATGGTGGGTCGCGTTGTTGATCAAGCAGAATCCAATGGCGGTGGCAAAAGGCGTAGAAGAAATAGTCCTTTTGGTTGACCCCCTTTCTTTCAATGTTGCGTGCTTCAATTATGCATAATTTATTGGTGTTTTGGACAATGATGAGGCGGCTCTCTGTTCATCACCTTGTAGGCCTTGGCTTATTGGCAACGTTGGTGGTCATGCTTTCGTGCTCGTCGGTTGTCTGTGTGGCTTGTGGGATGATGCTTGTGTTTTGTGGGTTGCTACCGCTATTAGATGGTCCTTGCCAAACTACGGGGTGGTTGCAGGGAACCTCTTGCCATTTACAGAGTCCGGTTGGTTGGCTCTTTTATATTCGTCATTATTTGTCCATTCGTTGGAGAATGTTTTCCCTTTTCTTTTAAAGATGTATTTTGCGTTTGTCTGTTTTTGGGCCTTTGTTGTAAATTCCTTTTATTAAATGGATATGAATATAATAGTTTGCGGGAAAAAAAAAATTCGATATTTTCACGCAGAGCAGTATTATTTGAAATGAGTCTTTTCTATTTTGGTTAATGGATATTTTGATTACCAGAAGCAACCATAGCATATGCTTGGAATTTCCCATTGCTTTAGATTAATTTCATTGTTCTTTATATTTCTGGCAATTCTTGTAGCTGGGCTGCTTCTGAGTTCATGCTTGTGTACAGTTATGCTCATTTTAGAATATTTTTGTTTGCTTTTCACTTAGAATGAGGAGTTTTTTTTGTTTTCTTAATTTTTCAGTACTCTCTGCAATTTCTCTTAATCGTCCTATCCCATTCTTTATTATTGGAAATTATATGAGATTTAGGCTTCGTTTGGGACGGCTTTTTTATTGCTTTCTACGTTTTAGTACAATTTTTTTTATTTTTGTATTAAAACTCCGTTTTAGAAAGCAATAAAAAAGCCGTCCCAAACGAAACCTTAATTCAAATATTGGAAGAAAATAAAATAGAAAGAAGAACAACTCACAAAATATACCAACGATTTTATATAGGCTTACTGTCTTGATAATAACTTCCTATTATTACCGTTGCAGATTTCAATGGAGTTTTGATTGTAAAATTTTCAGTCAATCATGTGAAGAAGCTGCCTCTCTCTTCTATAAGAAATTATGAAACCTAAGAAGGTAAAGTAAAAAAACCTAACAATATCTTAGGGGTTGTTTGATTGCTTGAAAAAGAAATGCAGTGGTAAAAAATATATTTTTAAGTTTGGGTGATTGTAAAAAAAATGCATGAGATTTTTTTTTTTTAAAGTAAAATGAATGCAATATAAAGTGTAAAAAGGTTGCAGTCATGGTAATCGGGTAATGGCCGGTGGTGGTTGGTGCTGGCTGTCGAGCAGCGGTGGATGGCGGGTGGTTAGTGGTGGTGGCCAATGAGCAACGGTGGGCGTGTCAACCGGTAGAGGCTATGGCGGTGAGCTTGCGATGTATTTGTAAATTACTCAAATTTGAGGAATTTCAAATGCACTGGATTTGAATTAAAGGGTGAATTTATTTTACTTCAAAATTTTACTTTACATTCTTTTTACTTCAAATTAAATTCTAATATTTTCAAAATCCCTACATTTAGAATATTTTATGTCCCTTTTGCAATAAACCAAACAGCCCTTATTTAAGCCCTTTGTTACCATAAAAATCTCACAGTAAATGAAAACATGTTGGTCGTGTAGCTCTCACAAATGATATGCAATTCATAAATAATAATTATAATAAAAATACAGAAAGTTAAAAAAAAAAAAAATTAAGTGTAGGCCATCCATATCATTTAAGCCCCGTGGCATCTTATTTTCCCATTTATGCTCCCAAAAAAACAATAAAAAAAGCCTTATTAAGGTTTCGTTTGGGACGGCTTTCTTATTGTTTCTTAAAGCAGCTTTCTAGTAAAATAAATAAATTTTTTAATACTAAAACTCCGCTTTAAAAAGCAGGAAAAAAGCCGTCCGAAACGAAGCCGTCAAATCTTCATGATCTATTCCGTAAATTTAAAAGTTGCTTTAAAAAACAGTAAAAAAACCGTCTAAAAAGTTGCTTTAAAAAACAGTATCAAGCGAAACCTAAATCTTCATGAAAACTACTATAATTCAATGAAATTTAATCCTTAATTAGCATGTGTTCGAGGTGAATATGAACACTATGATTATTTTTTTGTATAAATAGATTACTATGCGTGTGAGAAGAATGCCAAGTTCTCTTCCCAAGTAACTTTATGAGCATGTTCTTCAAATGGAAGATAAAGATGTTGGACTCAGCCCAGGCCCACTAAAGATCTCTACTCATTCCAATGCCATCACGTACATAACGGCCCATAACACGTTGCTCTCCAGTGGCCATAAACACACAAGAAAGAAATCCTGTAATATTTAATAAATAATTATATTATTCTAAAATATGAAAAAAAAAAATGTTAATTCACATCTTTTAATATTTTTTAGTTTAAAAGCTCTAGTGTAAAGCAAACTTTCCTAAAATGAAATCATGAAGAAAATAATCATTCTTCTTCTAGAAGGAAAATAGTAAATGATATTTCTAAAAAATAGTAAACATTGTTATCCAAATTAAATTAAGCTTGATTTATTTTAAATTGATTGAAGTAAATCTTATCTTAATTTGATTTAGATTTAAATAAATCAAATTAAATAAAAAATTTTAGTAAAACATACCCAAAGCGGGTCAGGTTCGAATTTGGAAAATCGACCCACTTGCAAAAAAATGGGTCGGATCAAACAGTTTCGGATTTGGCCCCGTACCCGTGTGTATATATATATATATATATACTTTTGGATATAATAGAAGTCTCTATCACTATCATAAAAAAATGCTGGTCTTTCAGACATATTATGAGATTGTCCACACCAGTTGGTGAGGGCAGGAGTGCGGTACTTTTCTCCCCACTAAATTCTGTACTACTTAACCGTTTCTAAGCTTGCATTTGATACTGATGCATCAAAACTCAAAAGCATTAGGTACATTATTATTGGCCCAAGTTTTGTTTTCAAAGATGCTATCCTAAAACCTTATGGGTGAAGCAGTTAAGCGTCCAAGAATCTCTTTGAAATGATTAAACTACTAACCAATATGGTCATGATTGGCCTCATCTTCAACAGTAGCAGCTAGTGTTCTTCATCAGCATCAGCTTGCCCTTCTATCTTTGTCATGTTTATAGGTCTCCACATTATGATCCAAGGATATGTTGTTTTAGATTAGCTATTAAGTAGTTAGATCAGAAAATTCACATGTAGCTAAATATACTATAGAAGCTTTGTGGGAAGCTCTTGCAACACTTCTTATGTGAAATGCTAATTCCCCCATTATGTATGCTTACTCCTCGAGAGCATCTTCTGTGGTCATTCTTAGAGCATCTCCAACCGAAAATCTCATTTTTCACTCCAAAATGCCGTGAAACTGCAAAATGCCGTGATTCATCTCCAATCGAGCTCCATTTTTCACCCATTTGCAGGTAACGGTCGCCTCTTTTTTCCAACCGCAAGTTTGGTAGAGAGGTAAAAATGGCATAGATGAACAGTGCAACGCCAATATTGGCGTCCCACTGTTCACCTGCAGCCAAATAGCGAAAATTTTGCGGTTCGGCTGGAGCTGGCCAGGGACGCCATTTAAGCGTTTGGAGTTCGGTTGGAGATGCCCTTAGAGCTCATTCAAAGTTCTTTACATTGATGGGTATTTCAACTAGATCTTACACTAGCTAAAGCATTATTAGGAATGAATAATAAAAATATAAAATGTAGAGGGCCAAATTCTTGACCATATATGCTTTAGGATATAATAGAAACCTTATCTATATAAGAAGAAACTAATCTTCTCTTGTACATGAAATGAAATGAGATCCACCACACCACCCACATTTATGATAGGGACAAGGCATTTCTCTCCACTAAATTCAATTCAATTCAACTTTACCCATTTTTTTTAGATTTGGCATTGCATAAAAAAGTCTTTAGTGTCATTATCATTTGCCTTGTTCTAAATGTTTTGAGGCCTTCTTAGTGTCAATCTTCATTTTTCCTTCATTTTTTGTATACTCAGTGTTACATAAAGTGTTAAATTTTTTTCTTTTTTACAAGTCTTTTTGAATAAATTTTAGCAGAGTTATTATAGGTCCACTCTTTCTTTTTCGAATACTTTATAATAAATTCAATATGCTTAAATATTTCACGCTAAGGTGTCACGTTTAATTTATAGAAATAATGCTTGATAATAATTAATAATACTTGAATGTTTTCATACTTTATATGGCTATAAGAGAAGAAAAAAATTTCATATTATACATAATTGTAAGATGATTTATCCAAAACATAGGGAGGCCAAGAGCCATCCCCTAATTTTAATCTAGTAATATTACTAATTAAAAAATAATTAATCTAATAACCAATAAAAAATTTAAATTAATGCCTTTACTTACTGAAAAAATTATACTGTTTGCATACTCTTTGATCATTTTCTAACTATTCCTACTAATCAATGCTTCATCATACATTCTATAATAACTTTCATAGATCTTTGACATATAGCTTTTCTTGATACATATTGAATGAATTATCATGTTGCTTCATATACCTTCTTAAGATAAATAAATATCATATTAAGATCCTTTCTTTTTTTTTTTTATTAATCATCTTCACAAAAAATGAATATTTCTTGCATCACATGAAATGGATTTTTCAATATCCTTTATTTTTCATGCATTTGTTCAAGACATTTTATCTTTGAATAGAACTAGCAATAGCAATAAATATGATATTTTGATATAAAGAAAATATTTTATTTAGAGATGTCACAATTCAAAATCTCTCTTATTCCAATAGCAAAATCATATTCTAATCATTCAAAGGCAACATTGACAAAAGAATGCCATTTATTATCTTTCTGTTTTCCTGTTTCTTGTTTTACTTACTCCACCTTCAAGGCTTTCTTTTCCCACAAGCAAAAGCAAAGCAACAATCATTCACAGTTACAAAGCACACACAAAATAGTACAACAAAAAGACCTGAAACGCCTCAACTACTAAGCAAAGCCAAACATTTGGAGTATAGTAGAAGGGCAGCTGTGCCTGTGACCATTTCTTTATAGAAAGTAACATTTTCCAACTAATTAACACTCAGGAGTGAGTGAATGGTCCCTTGAAGAATCCCTGCAATAATCATAAACCATATGGTTCTGCTGAGCCCATCTCATGGCCATGTACTGTGTGCTGCTGAGCCCGACGCCGGTCGGAGATGCCGGCAGCGGCCGGCAGCTTGTTGCTGCATATGCCGAGCATCCGCCGATTAGAAACTTTGTCATTCTGGCAATAAAGGGTTGATAATTGTAATCTGCTTTGTATTTTCCATTCTCTGTGGCCCATGATGATGCATCCCATATGGTGCCATACACCCACATCGGACGGCGAGGAAAAGTTGCGTCATTATTTGTTGTGTATTGTCGTATCGGTATATCATCAACGAAGAATCTGAGAAGAATATAGAAATTTGGTCTTCATTTTATTTGCAGAAATAGGTGATTTGTTTCATAAAAAATGTTTCTTGTAACTTCTGATTAGCCCTGTCATACAAGCTAGAAAACATTTCCAAATGAAATTTAGGAGTTTTTCATGGCAATGATTGAGAAATAAAGTAGGAGGAGAAAAGGGTTAAGAGAATATGAGGCTTTACTCTCACTAGAAACAAATAGATTTCTTTTGATTTATGTGAAACAGGTAAGGAGAAGTCTGTATTGATTTATTTTGTCTGAACATGTGTGATGTAATGCTGATTGCTGCTGCTATCAACAAGAACAAGAAGACAAGAAAATTAAAAAGACAAGGGTCCCATTTTAGTTGTCAATTCTAAATAAATTTGTACCATTAACAACATATAATTAGCCTTCCACTGGTAGAGTAACACATGTTCATGAATAAGGTGGAACGGCTTTCTTATTACTTCTTAAAGCGGCTTTTTTAGTACAAAATTTTAATTTTTTTGTACTAAAAAGCCACTTTAAGAAGCCGAAAGGAAGCCGTCCCAAACTAGGCCTAAATTTATATCAAATCAATGTGCACATCTGTTAACTTTGTGATCTTTTTAGATCAACTGATGGAAGATTACTCACATGATCTCTTCAGGATTCCACAGGATTGCATAATTGTGGAAATCAGCTGTTGGATCAAACCAAAGGTGGAATCTCATCTCCCTCCCAATAATCCTTCCATCACCACTCCCCATAACATAAACATTTGTCTGCAAAGTGTATGGCTTGCCTGGTATGGTCCCCAGAAATTCAATGTCCACCTCATCATGATATCCAGGGTGAGCTTCATTATTTGAAAGCTGTATTCGGCAGAAAAAGAAAGATTTACTTTACTTTTATTTGCATAGTAATTTTTTTAAAGAAGATTCAGGCTTCGTTTGAGACGGCTTTTTTATTGTTTCTTAAAGCAACTTAGAAAGTTGTTTTAAGAAACAGGAAAAAAGCCGTCCCAAACGAAACCTCACTCACATAGAATGCTGTGTTGACTCCAGCAGTGTAGCCGCTCTGGAGCTTAACTGAAACAGCGAAGTAGCCGCTTTGATAGGGGTCTTTCGATTTGAATCCACTTCCTATATTGATCAAAATTCAGAACATGATTTAGAAGAAAGGGTGGAGTAATTCAAAATGTATGAAATTTTACCTGAGTATTTATCAAGCCAGATTGTGATTGAGGATTGATCCTGAGAGACTGTTTGATGCTGAGGTTCCCATAAGCTGTTATATCCTTGATAAAAGCTAAGTGGACTTAGTTTAGTGCTTGGGTAGTATCCAGGAGAAGGCTGAGAATTGACAAGAAGGAGAAAAGGAAAGAAGAGGAAGAGAGGAAGGAGGGCCATGCAAGATAGGGTGAGTGGAGGTGGTTGCAGAGTTTTAATGGTGGGAGAAGACTGAATATTGTACCTTTAGAGCTAAAGGGTGTGGATTTAAATAGGAAGAAAGGAGGTCCCATTAGCAGAAGAAGGGCCTAGATGATGAAGCAGAGAAGCCTGTGGGGTTGATGCAGTACTAATAGTCATTACAGACAAAGAAGAGTAATTGAAGAAGGAAACATTGGAGAGGTTTTTAGTTGGTTTAACAGACTTAGAAAGTGCATTATTGAATGTCTTTATCTTATTAGCTTAATTTGTGAAGCTGAATGAATATGGTATTGCTGCTTGATTTGCTGTTTGCTTTAGAGGTAGCTTAATTCTATTTCTTATCACAATCTAAATTTAAAAAAGAAAAAAATTATTCACTGAGGACAATTTTAGTTAGAAAAGAGGACAATTCTTCTGGATTTGGAAGATAATAATTTCTTTACATTTTGCAGGAGAGATAAATATCTTGAAATATGATAATAATTATGTAATTTACTCATAAATTTGTTGCATTATGGAGTAAAATTTGATTAAGATGTCTTAATCAAAATTTTCTTTTGATTTAATGCAATTTTGATCAGCATTAAAATCTGATAAACTTCTTCTAAACTAATTGTTGAATAAGAAAATTGTAGCTATTTCCCAATTTAATGCTTGTTGCTTTCTATTTTTTTCTTGAAAACTGATAGGATCATAGATGTTTATGTTCCCTTTTGTTTTTATATATTATTTATTAATTTTAATTTTATTTTATTTATATTTTGACATGAAAAATCTTGTGTTCTCTGTGTGTGAGCTAGTTATACGTACAACGTTAAGACGCAGAATTAAATCTCTATCGCCGCGTATTTTCTAGTCCGCAACAAAAAGTACAATATTTTTATTTGTATTGAATACAGAGCCTTGCATTGGGTACCCATACCCAAACCCACCCATGCACATACCAGTATGGGTATACCCATTGCCTTGTGGGTGTCAGTACTCAACGTCGGGGGATAAATCGATTTACATTATTAATCATCGTATATCTTATCTTACTGAAATCTCCACTATGTAGTGTGCAGCACTTAACCACATTGCGACTACGGTAAATTCTGATATATGGCTTGAAAGTTTGCAATCAAAGCAAAGGGCAATAAGCCTCAAGGCCATCAGTCTGTATAGCAAACTGCGTTCAAAGAGCATGGAAAGTGGGTGGGTATATATGAGCACGGCATCCTGAAAGTCACCATGGGTGGGCATGGGTACCAAAAGCGTACCCAACCAGGACCCCATGTAGGACTTTGATTGAATATTGAATAAGTTATATACAACAATGATAACGGTCATCGACGACTATTTATTATGATTATTTTAAAATAGTATAAAAATGATAAAATTATTTTAAATATTTTCTAAAAATAATTGGATTTATTTTTAAAAATAACCCCTAAGAGACCCTAAGAGTCCCAAATCATCCAAATTTATAAATTGTCATAAGCAATAATTATTTGCATATGTTGATTATCTTCCTCATGTGGTGGTTATCATGGAGAATGATTTGGATCAGAGTCTGAGAACCTCATCATGGTTTCTACTAGTTAAAATGTCTATCTCATGCTGATGTATGTACTTCAATAACTGTACATAACAAATAGGTGATTATTATTTTTGGGAGTTTATATTTGAGTAATGCTAAAGTTTTTAAAAAAATTATTATTATTAATACATCATCAAATATCGTCTTGATCGGATGCGCAATCTAAAAAGGGCTACATAGACTCCACAGATCGATCACTGCACGCCTTTTTTTTCCCTCAATCTTGATCATCACCATATATAAAAGTTTGATATACATATATATTAATGCCGAACGAAGAAGAATTATGTTAAATTTATAGCTTGCATTGATAACCCTAATTTACAAATAGTATCAAGGGTACAAATGAGTCAACTGGAGCTCGAGTCACCCTTGAATTGAGCTTGATTAATTAATCGAGTTTGAGCTCGAGCTCGAGATTTATTCTACGAACACGATCTAGCTAGTTTGCAATGAAAGAGTGAAAATGATTATTATTCAAGTAATTATTATAATAAAGTGAGATATAATTCTCAAAGTCATGAATGCCAATATATTTTCGGTATATTTAAATGTACTGGCTCATGAGTTAACGAGTCGAGTCAGGGCTGACTCAAGACTTGTTACCTCATCAAGCTCGAGCCGGCTCATGAGTCAGCTTGACTGACTTACATCCCTAGATAATATGAACCGCTTCGAAAAAATATGTCTGTTATATCCTTCATGAAATTAATACGAAGTAAATAAATAAATAAAATCATCAAATAATTATGGAAATGAAAATGATATCACAACCTCTTTTTGGAGAAACCCTCCTCACATCATCAATGCCCAACCCCTTACCCTAAGGCCAAGAACAAGCCATTTTATAAAATACTATATAAACCTTTAAATATTATTTAATTGACCTATAATTTTGGTTTGAATTGTAAATAATTATATTACAATCTCCCTCTTTTGTTTGATTTCTTTCGACTACTTAAATTCTCATCAAGTTGGGCGAGCCGTCGTCGTCTTCATGACATTGGAAACGTACGTCCTTTTACGGCCGACAGTTTTGCAAAGCTTAAAAATAATAGTGTAATTTTTTGTAATTAATAAAAATGAGAAGGATGAAATTGAAAATATTATTAGGGTTTTCAAGGCATGTGAAGATTTGCAAAGGCTGGCGTATACGCTTAACGAAATAATTATGAAGAAATGATGGGGCCCAATTGGAAAATCATATTGAAAAATGGAAAATATTCATTAATTGGCCCTTTTTTCAATGGAAAGTAATTACTTCTGTTGACATGAAACGCTTACTCTATTAAGTTTATATATTTTTGTATAATTATTTTACATATCAATTTATTATTATCACTAAAAAAATAAGTAATTTTTGGTAAAATCGCTGATGAAATCAATGTGGATGAAAATTTTGATTTATTTTAAAAAAAATTTCTTGTGAAGCAAAAAACAAAAGAAAATGTACTAGATGATTCTAAAAATAGTTGCGATTGCACTCTAAAGCTTCGTTTGGAACAACTTTCTCATTGATTTCTAAAACAGCTTTTAGTACAAAAAATTATAATTCAAAAAAATTTTCAACTAAAACATCGTTTTAGATCAATATTAAGAAAGTTGTCCCTAACAAATCCTAAGTTTGGCTGTCAGCCAATCTTGCACGCTATGTCGATCCAACAACAAAGAGATAGAACAATTAGGGCGCTACAGGGGAATGATGGAGAAATATATAAGGCCGAACAAAAATTGGGGGGAAATTAAGAAGGAAATAATTTGGCAATTAACAATCACCTTTGATTTTTTTTTTCACCGCCGTTTTTCATTAGAAATAATTTAATTAATTTTTGATAATTTTTTTGAACAAATAATTTATATTTATTGAAAAAAAAATCAACAAAAATACTTTTTTTTTCCTTTCATAAAGTGAATTTATGAAAGAATTTAGTTCAAGTGAGTTTTTTTTTTTTAATTTATTATTTTTTTAAGAGGAGTATTGCATAAAAATTGATTGATTAATAGTAATATTATAATAATTTAAAAATAAATTTAATGAATAGAATTTTCATTCAAATTTAAGTATGCTTAGGGTTTGGTTGTGTGAGTTTATTTAGTATAATAATCAAGCTTTGTACCTAATTTGTTTAATTATTTTAAATATTTAATAAATACTTAATCACATAATTAAGCTTGGGATTTGTTTAATTATTTCACATGGCTATTGTTAGCATGCATACTTATTCTTTGGATTAGTTTGAAAGCTTATAGTTTGGTTTTGGGAGTGTAGAGCCTAAGTACTCTATGAGTTGAATTTAGTGTATTAGAAGATGATTCAATGAGAAAAATGTCACAACCATGTTGAAGTATTGAATTTCATTATTTAATTTCATATTTAAATAAAGTAGATAGGTATTAATTTAAATTATTTATATTTAATTTTAAATCACAAAGTTTAATTTCTAAGAGTTTGTTCGGTATGATTGCAGCTTTTATAAAGCTGATTTTGAAGTTGCTTTAGGTAAAACAACTTAGTTACTCTTTCTATCATAATTTTTTTTTTAAAATAATGAAACAATGGCAAAAAAAAAAAATTATGGATGCTATCTGAAAAAAAAGACCCGATAAAGCTATCTTAAACAGACCCTAAGTAATTATGTTCATGATAGATTTAATATATGAATTATTTTATTATGTACAGAAAAATATTATGTGGATGAGGTAAGGTTATGAGGTTCATGATTGAGCGACTTGACTTCCATTTTGATAATAGGAGTTTGAGCATACTTCCTATTAACTTCTAAAAACGTAGATTACGTTTAAAAAATTTCATGAAAAAGGGCGGTGTCTCAGTAGTTGCGAGATTTTTCTCATCCGATGAAACTCATGCTCGAGCACATCCTAACACATATAATTTAATTTAAATCATAATTAAGGGTGTGTTTTAAAAATCCGTCTCACTGCTACTACTTTTATGTACTTTTCATAATTTTTTTTTTGATGAGATGTTATTTTTTTATAATCAGAATTGCTAATATCAGATAACTTTAAAAAACAAAAGTTCAACATAAAAAAATACATTTTTATAATTTTCATACTAAATTCGCTAAGTATTCTCACTGCGCGGCCCGCGCGCAACCAGCGCAGCAGCAGGCACATGGGCGGCAACGCGAGCAGGTACGTGCGTTGCGATACGTGCATGATTAGATAGCAATAATGAAACAAGTTGAGCTTTAAAAACTTATTTATATATATATATGATTATAATATGAATTTAAAGGTACAAGCCGACAATATTCGCCTATGTGATTTTAAATTACTATATATATCATTTAATATTATATCTTAGATAAATTTAATGATTGTAAATTTTTTTTCTAATTTAATTTATTTCAGTATTTTTTATATAAATATTTTCAGACAAATTATGAACTGTAGAGATGTTCTTTATATGTCAAATCAGCCATTGGAGCCCTCCACATTTTTTTTTTATTTAGGCAAATGTTCTATTTATACCATTATATTTTACGCATACTAGATCATGGCTGTTTCATAATCCAATTTATTACGGGCTAGAAAATTCGCAGCAGTAGAATAAGCGTGTTTTGAATCTTAATTTTGTGCGAATATTTACGAGAAAAATATGAAAATGTGAAAAACTATGAGTTCGAATCAATCATGCGCGCATTTTGCTTGAACGCTGTGGTTGAGTGACAACTTACAACGGCCTGACAGCATTGCTAGGGCAACTGTGTTTTGACCAGGGGTGTTAATATTTGACACGACCTGAAAATTCGACATGAACTCGACTTGAAAATTCCGAGTTAGGGTTAACTCGGACCCTAAACGGGTCGGGTTCAACAAATCGACACGTTTCAAAAAACGGATCAGGTTTGGGTTGACCCACAAACCCGAAATTGATCTGTTTTTACCCGAAAACCAATTTTTGACACGAGAACCTTAGATTGACCCGTTTTGACCCAAAAATCGGAGATTGACTTATTTTTTTACCCGAAAGCTAGCAATTTTTTGGCCTGGACCCGAAGCGGGTTGGATTCGGATCTAAAAAATAGACCCGTTTGTAAAAAACGAGTCAGGTTTGGGTTAACCGGAACCCGACCCATAACCCGAAATTAACACCTCTAAATAGTGACGGTTCGACTACAATCAAATAACCATGCTTAAACAATAGAGATTAGGCAGCCATGATATGAAGATGACGGTCGAGTAACAGCAGTCAGGTGGTGGTCTGATGGCGGTATCGGGCGGTGAAGGATTGATGGCAATGGTTAAGGGTAATTTGATTTAGTTATAGACCTACCAAGAAGATAAGGCTTTATAATGGAAGTTGTCGGCAAGGAACTGTTTCTTCGTCAATGTTCCATTTTAGGAGATAGGAAGAAGTGAAGCTCAACTGCCGCCGTTCAACAAGTTGAGCTTTTTTTTATGTTTGGTGATATATAATGTGTGGGCCCAAGCAATATTTTCATTGGATGTAAGTGATTTGGCTTAAGTGTGCGCACATTTTGTGCTTGTTTGGACTCATTATTATGCCTTCTTTTTAGGTGAAAATATTACGCTCGGATGTCGTTCGGACGTAATTTAGGATTCAACACGTCATTTTTTTATTGTGTATCGATACTGTATACTGGATGATGTGGCGCATCCTAATTCGCCTCTAAACGATCTGATTACTGCACGTAATAATTTTTCTCTTTTTAGTGGATTGCATTGATTTGTTTGCTAAGTTTTAGGGTATAAAATAGTAAGAAAGATATTAAGTTGTTCCAAACAGATCCTTAATTTTCAAAGTCTACTTCTCATCATTAAATTTTCTAAAAAGTAACGATATAATAATAGCTAACCGAATATGTTCAGCAGTCTGAATAAAAGAAAATAGAGAGAAAGATGTCCCAAATTAGGGGCACATCCACATTTATATAAAATCTCAAAACTATGGAGCATAACATCATTACTTTTATGAAAAGTAAAATGTAAACTTGGATCAATATTTTCTTATCATTGACACATTCACTTCATAAAATAAATGATTTTATTAGAGAATTCTGGTAGTGTAACAAATCAAATTCTTAGACAACGAGATATTGTCTGTTTCAACCTAATGATTTTACAGTTTTCTCAACTTGGTATAACTTCTTATGAGGTCACTTATCTTAACCTCTTAGGAGTGCTCTGATACTCTGATACGTGCACATTTCGATTTAGATGAGTTTCTACTGAAAGTCTAGCTATTATGCTCTTATCAATTTTAGAATCATCTACCAGACAAATTGGAGCACTTCCCATTTTTCAATTGTATGTTGTTATGATACCATTCATAACAATTCAAACTCTCAACTATCGAGATAATGTCCACTTTGATCTAATAGCTTTACGATTTTGATCTATTGGTGTAACTTCATAGGAGGTCATCGATCCGAAGAGTGCTCATATACAAGTACACTTAATTTTGAAATTTCTAAGAAATTGTAACCAGTATACCAAAAGATATACATTTTAAAATTTTAATTTTAATTCTTAAAGGAGTTCACATACAAAATGATCATACATTTTTATTTCATAAAAGAACTATGTCAGTGATAACTCAAATTTTTTATTTAATTTATTTGAGATGAGCTTCCAAAAGTTAATTAGCAATAATAAATTATCTATATTAGGGGTGTCAATATTTGACATGACTTGAAACTCGACTAGGATATATCTGACCTAAAAATTTTGGGTTCGGGCCAACTCGTTTGACATATAGGTCGGGTTCTAGTTCAGAAAGTCGACCCATTTCAAAAGTCAGGTCTGGTTCGGGTTGAGCCGGAAACCCAAAAATGACATGGATTGACCAGTTTAACCCGCCTGCCGCCGCCTCTTCCACCGCCTCTTCTGCGATGGTTTAACCAGACTGTACGTCGAGCCATCTAGACTAGCCACACGACTTGCACCCGCATCGGCCCTAGCCCTAGGCCAACCATCCTCCGGCCACCTGCACAGCTTGCACCTCGCCGCGCTCTACGCCTCTGCCAGGCTCCCTCACACGCAACTGGATATGAGCTTCTTTTGTGTTCACGGGTCGGGTTGGGTCAACCCAGCAACCCATGTGGGTTGGGGTTGGGTCCGGGTTGAATTTCTTGGCCCATTTGTAAAAATGGGTTGGGTTAGGTCAAACCAGTTTAAACTCAGGTCAGTCCAAGTTTGACCCGAACCTAACCCGCATACCTATTTTGACACCCCCTATCTATAATGAGATTCCTTGTGATCCATAATAAATAAAATAAAATGATAAATCACATTATATAAAAATTCAATATTGATTTTTTTTTTTTCAATAAAAAGGCTATTGTTTTCACTAATAGAAAAATGGCGCCATCATGAAGAATTATGATATTTTTATGGGCAAGACCATGTCAATTTATTTAGGCATATTCACTAATAATAGTGAGAGCCGTGTAGGACTTTTAGTCTATGCTATTGAATATTGATACATGAAAAAATCTTTGATAATTATGTTTGGAGCAACTAAATGCACATGTAAATATTGCAATAATTGTTGTAAGATGCGTGAAATAAAGGAATTACCCTTTGTCATGCAAGGAAAGGATAATGATAGCATCTAGAGATAAATAAATGGAAAGTATGGGTCCTAATTATAAATATACAAATTTTTATCCCAATATATAAGATAGATATTGTAAAAAAAAAAATTGCATAGGTGTCACAATCTTTTATTTTTCTTACCTTATTGTGGACTAGAACTTGTTATTTTTTGATGTAAGGAATTTATTCGTATGTGGAGCCATAATTTATTGTGGATTAGAATTTGTTACATTTTGATGTAAAGAATTTATTGGTATGTGGAGACCTAAATGAAGAGGTATTTATGAAATATTATCTGCAATATAGTAAAACTTTAATGTTCTAAAATATGACAGGAAGGTTTGGTTTGCGATAGTTTTTTTTTTTATTTTATAAAGCAATTTTTTAATATATAGTTTCAAATAATAATAAAAAAAAAACACATAAAATGAGTTTTTAATGTTTTTTTTAAAGTAAAAAAGTGTATTATTTATGTTTATGTTTGTGCATGCATGACATGACACTCATGCATGACTCATTATGAAAAATAGGGGTTTATGTTGACCAATTTAATAAATGAGTCGAGTTCGGATTTGAAATTCTAACTCGTTTATTAAATGAGTCGGCATAAATTGACACACGAATCCAATTTTGACTCGAAAGTGACTTGTTTAAAATTTTTCTCAAATTCCTTTATATGTTTGTATGTTCTTCTTATTTTTATTGATTAATCTAAACTTTATGGTTGAATAATTATAATTTTTTTAAATCACAATATGTTATTCAGTTGGGTTTGATTCTTGGTTGCCGACAAGACGGGTTTGGTCTATGGGGGGCAATTGCCTAAAAATTCTTGTAATAAAGACTAAAAAATAAATGAAAATGAGTAAATTACCTAAAAAAATCATATAAATAAATTTTTTAAAATGTTTTGAGGGGGGGGGGCAATTGCCCCCCCTAAGGCTGTAACAGTTCCGCCCTTGGATTTAGGTTGACCAATTTAATAAATTAGTCGAATTCGGATTTCAAATTCTAACTCGTTTATTAAATGGGTCGGCATAAATTGACACGCGAATCCAATTTTGACTCGTAAGTGACTTGTTTAAAATTTTTCTTAAATTCTTTTATCTGTTTGTATGATCTTCTTATTTTTTATCGATTAATCTAAACTTTATGGTTGAATAATTATAATTTTTTAAAATTACAATATGTTATTCAGTTGGGTTTGATTCTTGGATGCCGACAAGACGGGTTTGGTCTATCTTTTTGACCCGATTTATTGAATGGGGTCAAATTCAGGTTGGGTAAATTTTGATTCGAACCTAAACATTTCCCTTTAATCCATTTTGGCATCCTAAATGATTTGCCAACTTTTTAAGAAATAAAATCGGATCGATTCTCATTCGACCTGAACCAATACTGCATTGAGTCCAAGTCTACCTAATTCGGTCCACGAATTCCCAAAACCACTACCGAACTGTTAGGCAGCTCATTTTGGCCTATTTGTTGAGAGTTTTGATTATCAATTAAGAAGTTTTGAGTTCGATCTTTGGTTATATAATGTGTGCGTAAATTTAACTTAATTATTCTAAATATTTTTTTTTTAAATCACAACAGTACCAGCATAGCGATCATGTGGTCAAATCACACGAGAAAAATTGTGAAAGGAACCCTGATTCCCACCCAGATCCAATACGGCAGCGGTGCGCGCGGTCCAACTTTGGGTGCAGTTAGAGGTAAACTGCACACAAACAACACCGCTTGGGAAAGGGAAGGGCTTCGGCGACCAACGCCATCGATCGAATCGGGAAAGAAGATTAAAAATCTGTAGCGAATCCGGCTGTTCCTCTATTCCTCTCGGCGAAGTTCAGGTGGCCACGGTATGCTTCTCTGTTTCTTCTCATCGTCCCGCATGGTAACTGATGAGTTGTGTTATTGTGGAAATTGGATAGGGGAAGATGGGATTTAATCGGCCTGTTGATTCTTCTCCTCTGTTTTAATTGGTATATATCTCGATTAGATTCGATGGGATTCAGATTTTTTATGTGGGGAATTCAAAGGGAGAGTTTGTAGTAGTGCTTAATGGGGTTTTGTTTGTTTCTCCAATTTACGATTCTCTCTCATCCTGTTCCGTGCTTGATGAGTTTGTGTATTTTTTTTGTTTTAATTTATTTTGCTTTATGTTTTCTTCTTGCATATACTGGATAGCATGGTTCGGGTTAAAGATCGGTGAAAGAAACTTTGGTTGAAGCTGATTCTTATTTATTTTATCTATATGTTCCCTCGTTTGAATCCTCTTGTTTATGCTATGGTTAAGTATGTTCTTGAATTTTTTTTTTTGGGAAATGTAAAGATTTTTATTTGGTTATTTGAAATGATATCTTTATGCTTATTTAGCTTCGTCTGTTTAAAATAAATCTGGTAATAAATGTATATTATGATTATTCAGTTTGCGGAGATTGATGCTCTGCAATATTTTTGTGAAGTTGTTCTTTAAGTGACTATGATAAATTGATATGTAGTGCATTTATTTTATGTTCTGTGAGGCATATGGGGTTATGTACTAAATTTTTTATAGAGATTATCCTTTCATGTACCAGATTGTTGGATATCTACTATATTCTTACTTCATGCCAGAATGTTTCTTCCAGATTTACCTCTTACATTTAATGATTTGCAATAGAATATTATGCTAAACTGGAGAATCATTTTACTTTGAAAGGGTAATGTCGTATGGTTGTGGTTTAATCTTCTCAAGTTCGGTTTCGTATGACTATTTACATGGGATGCATTAGAGTTCAATGATTTTGACCAAGAATTGAGCCTTCTAACTATGCATTGGACTAATGAGAGCTGAAAGTGAGTGGCCTAGTTAGCTTTAATTTGTTCAAGGAACATGATATACTCTCGATTAGGTCAACATTTAAATTGGTTCCCCTCACCAATTGCCTATATGACATCTTTTTTAATTATTAAATTAACACCTGACTTTGTATTTTGCAATGGATTTCACACACACATACCCATGGTCCTCTCCCCTCCTTTTAAACATTGACTTCATTTCAAGTTGCTTTTGAGTTCCACGCTAGGTTCTAAATCAATTTAAAGTTTGTCTCAATTTGGTCTATTACTGTTTTAATAGACTCAAAATTACTTACAACGAGCATTTTGCATAAATGCATAACATGATAATATAATATATAGTATACTACTTATATTTATATGTATAATTTAACTAAAATATCAATTGCGAGTCATGTTGAGATTGAATATTTCATGTTGAATTGGCTCAACTTGAAATGAGTTTGTTTTCAATTTGATTTTGGGTTGAGAAAGAATTAAAATTTTTATTCCAAATTGAGCTAGATTTGCTATACTCGACTAAGCTTCAGCCTTAGTTCTAAGACAATTCTTCATTTCATCCGCTTAACAGTACTTCTAAAAGTTATATCATCAATTAAATCCTCATTTATTTATATAATAGATCCTAAAGATTCAAAACCTAATGCAATTAGGAGTTTTTTAGCCATAAAAAATATTTGATTAGAAAGCTTTTGCTATTATCCTGAATATATTACATTTATTTTTCTATTATTTTTTTTCTCTACATTATTTCAGAAATGAGAAATGTTCATAAACCTTTGATCATTTTTTCTATGTAACTTCAGGCTCGTTAATTTGTAATGAATTGTGATTAATAGAATGTTGTCTTGCTTTCCTATGCAACTCTTATCTCTCCTAATCAGTCCCAATCACAGCTCTCTACTGGTTTAGGAGATGAAAGACATATTGTGGTGCTTGTTTATAAATTATTACTTCAGAAACATTTAACTTTTCCTCAGGTTGGCAGTCCCGCTCAAGAAATTTACTAGTAATCTGTCTAAAATTATTTAGAATAAAAAGTTACTGTTTGCTACAACTCTCTGCCAACTAGGAAGCAATTTCCTTATTTTGGCGTCTTCTTCTTTTCTTGGTTATTTCATTTCATTTAAATCTTGCTTGCTGGACCAACTATACTTAACAAGAATTGAGCCAGTCTTTATGGAAGGTGTTTGCATTACTTGGAACATATGGTACATGCTACTGCATCCCATTCAATTGTAGTCCCTTAATAATTGTTTTTTATTCGATTTCCTTATTTTTGGCGTCTTCTTCTTTTCTTTGTTATTGCATTTCATTTAAATCTTGCTTGCTGGACCAACTATACTTAAAAAAGAATTGAGCCAGTCTTTATGGAAGGTGTTTGCATTACTTGGAACATATGGTACATGCTACTGCATCCTATTCAGTTTTAGTCCCTTAATAATTGTTTTTTATTTGTCTTTCGTGGTGAGTGTTTAGTAAGGCTCTCTCATCCTTTGTTGCATTCTTCATCAATGAGCCTTTGTTCAATAATTTTAATCCTCTACTTAGTTTTGTACCTCTCTCTCTTTTGATCCTCAAGCTTAGGAGGCAGAAGGTAGGAATTATGGGATATAAAGCATCTGTTTAATATTGCTCTTCGGTACTACTACAATCATGCCAGAAGAGTTGCTCATAACTTCATTAGGTTTGTTTTGCGAAGGGCATTTACAAAGTTTTTCAGAGAAATAAGAAAGTTTTTAAATATTTTTTTCAATAAGGGATCGGTTTCAACAACTTTGATGATGTTGATGAAAGTGGCGAGAAGTGAGAAGTCAGATATTTGAAGAGAATGATCCGAGGCATGATTATAGGGAATTTCAGATAAAGTTCAGAATTCAATTTTAACTTTGTCATTTCACTATTTAGAATTTTATGGTGGAGGCGGCGAGGTGGCCGACCGCTATGGAAGGCATTTTGGGCAAGAGGAGTGTACGACTGGAGAAGGAGGGGGACAAGCCGAGCCATGGGTATCGGGTCATGTGAGGCTGGTGGAACTGTGGAAGAAAGGTGGGATTCCCACCCTCGATATACGAGGGAAACATGGAGGGATCACTACAATCGCTACATTGGAGGAGGAGGAAGCTATTGGTGTTGTGATTATGCTAAGATGAGGAAGTTGAAGATGTCAGTATTCGAAGGGGAGGATGCCCATGGGTGGGTATATCGGGTGGAGAGGTATTTCTCATTGAATGGGTTGAGAGAGGACATGACCACTAGGGGCTGAAATGAGTCCAGAAAAATGCAGTTTATTGTTCAATAGGTCTGGATTAAAGGTTTGGAAGTGATTGGAGGGTTTGAAGAAAGCTCCAAGGTCAGGATTTACTGGGTAACAGGTCTAGTGGCATAGGCTGTAAATATTTGAAGGTTTTACAGCCTATGGATTTTAATTAAGTTTCTGAGGTTAGAGACCTTGGAAAGGGCTCAAATTTGGAGGGTTGCCTCCAGAGACATGTCCCATCAGTACGCAACCGACAGACTCTGAATTGGAGGTCATTTAACTGGGTTTCAAAGTGTTTGAAATTTTGCTGAAAAAGGTTTTTAGGACTTGGCCTTTTAGCATTGGATTTGAGTCTGGATTTTGAATTTGATCTGGATTTTGAGTTTGATAGATTAGGTTTGAATTATTCAAATCATTTATAATCATTTGGGGGATTATAAATGATTGGATAGGTTTAAAACTAGATCGAAGGTAGGATATAAGATTGAACTGGAAATTAAGATCTAAATGGATTTAAAATCTGGATTTGATTGAAGTTTGAATCGAATTAAGGTCTAGGCAGTTCCTAGGGTCTAAGAAGATCATGGGGTTTGAATCTAGGAGAGTCTTAGGGTCTAGAATAGATCCTAAGGTCTGAAGTCTAGAAAAAACTTAGGACCTAGAATAGATTCTAAAATTAGATTCTAGAAGGATCATAGGATCTAGAATAGATCCTAAGGTCTAGATCTAAGAGAATCCTAGGGTTTAAATTGATTTGGGAGAATCCCAAGGTCAAGGTAGATCCTAGGGTCCGAAGTCTAGATTGATTCTAGGATCTAGAATAAATCCTAAGGTCGGGATTCTAGGAGGATCCTAGAGTTTGGATTGGTCTAGAGATTAAATTGATCTGGGGTCAGGACTGGTCCAGGTGACCTCATACAAAAATGAGGTCAACAATTTCCTACACACATTTAGTAGAGTTTAAGTCATTCTAGCTAGCGTGTAAGTGCCGCTTTTAAACCTATTAAATTGATCTGGGGTCAGGACTGGTCCAGGTGACCTCATACAAAAATGAGGTCAACATAAACCATGGCCTGGTTTCAATGGAGGGAGGCTAGATATCTGATCCGTTCATGGGAGGAGTTTAAGGATTGCTTGTTGGAACTTTTCTGAGCCATTTAGAAAGGAGACCTATATGAGCAATTTTTTGCCTTGACTCTATGGCTCATCGTACTTACTTTTGGGTTGTCACATTATCCAACAAAGACTTATAAAGACATTAATAGGTCGTAACAAGATGCCACAAATTATGAGTAAAAAAGACTAAAACAAAGATGGATAATAAGGATCTCTTAGTGATATAGATGAGATCTTAGAAGAAAATAATTGCACAAGATTTATGGCTTAAACACTTACCATATGATTGTGATGCATTAAGAGTGTATAGTGTCAAGCAGGAGACCGTCATGGAGTACAGGGAGAGATTTGAGTTGCTATCAAAGCAGTTAAGGGGAGTATCAGAGGCGGTGCTGAAGAAAATTTTCATGAAGGGCCTCAAACCCAACGTATGAGCGGACCTTTGATTAATGAGACTGAGTGGTTGAAGGAGACGATAAACTTAGTCCAGAGAGTTGAGGATCAAAAATAGATGGAGAGGGCTTGGTAAGAGTGGAGTAGTGGGAGGCTCTTACAGAAGTACCTCGACTGCACTGACACCAAGAACCTAGATGATGTCTTTTCAATGGAACATAGTTCACATCCTTCCACCTTGAAGACAAGGTAATTTTTTGTGTGGAAGTATTAATATGCTAGGGGGGCTGACCGTCTGGGATTCATGGGAGTTAATATTTCATATGTAAAGAGGATAAAATGGGGGAGGAATAATTAAAAAAGTTTATTTAGGGAAAGATGGTTGATTTGAATTTAGATTAGGGAAGGAAATTAGGAAATTTTTATTTAAGAAAAGAGGACTGATTTAAATTCAGATTTGGGAGGGAATTAGGAAGATTTTATTCAGAGAAAGAGGGATAATTTGAATTTATATTTGAGAGAAAATTAGGAATGTTTTATTAAAGGAAAGAGGGCTGATTTGAATTCATATTTGGGAGGGAAATGTGATAGTTTATTTATGGTAATTAGTTTATTTTATTTTCATTATGTTATTGTGTTTGTTGTTGTTTTTCTTAGGAGTTGTTCCTAGCAGCGTCTAGGGTTTGTGGCAGAGCCAAATAGTAGATCACTTGTATATTTCTTTTTTATTGAAGAGATAATAGAAAATCAGCCATTGTCTTCGTGTTCTAGCAATTTTCTTCCTGACTATTTGTTGTTTTTATTTCCAGGACGCATTAGAGAAATCATATATTTGAAGAGAATGATCCTAGGCATGAGGAGAGAGAAGTTCAGATGAAGTTGGGAATACAATTTTAACTGTCATTTCACTATTTAAAATACAATAAGAAATTCCTATTTTTGGACATTGGATTATACAATATGATCAATCAAATTTATTTTAAATCTAATTATAAATAATTTAAAATTCAACTCAAATGTCATCCAAAAGGATAATCAAACCTAACTTCAATTAAAATAAAGCCAAAAAATTCCTAATTAAATGAAATGCTTAAAATAAACACAATTATATTTTTCTTATATTGCATTTGTTCTCATGGTTTTAGAAAAAAATTTCTCCTTAAGAGTTGCATTGAATGCCTTTGCCTAGAAGTTTAGCGACGATGGTTGTAATGATCTGTAAGTTTTTCATCATTGGTATTAACGTGATATACATTGAAATTTATTCAATTTTTAAAAGTAATAATATGTGACTAGCAGGATTGATTATAATAAAAAATGATAATTCCTTAAAAAAAAATTTATGCTTAAATTAATATTACATTTAAATACTATATTTATATTAAAAATAAATTTATGATACTTCAATGATGAAAGATTATATTTTAATATTAATATCAAAAATAAAATTTTATCATAATTCTATATTCATTGATATTATAAGTTTTAATAAGATTAGCAAGTAATTAAATAATTTAAGTGTTCATGAAAGGTTATCCATTTATTTTAAATGAATTTAACTAACTAAATCATTTCTTAATTGAAGTTGACACCTGGCATAATTTATGTGGCACCTATTTCTTCTAAAATTACATTTCTTCATTCTAAGCATGACACATAACTTCATCTACTTATTCTATTACTCCAATATTATCTTACTTCTTTTCATTATGATGAATGCTTTTAAGGCTACTGGAAGAAAAAGTTTAGTTTAGGAAAGGCTGGCTAAGTATAGAAAGCGAAAAAAGGGTTTAATCTTCTTTATGGTAGATGATTTGTGCATGAGCTACAAGCCTAGAGCCGAGCAATGAGATCTCTAGAGAACCAAGTGGTGAGCACTTGAAGGGAAAACAGCTTCAATGTTTCCCGTCTACTTTATGTGGGGGATTGTTGACCCATCTTTGGTAGTCTTTTCCTATGTGAATGATGTGAGCTTTCCTTAGTGTCATTACTTAAGGCATGAATGAAAGGATAATATGTTGATGTAAAATAGATTATTTTCATTCTTCTTGATTTCCTTATATTAACATTAATAATTATTAATTCTTGTATATGTGTGAATGTAATGATAATGCTAATGTGATATGCCATAAAAGTGAAAGTATGAGTATTGTGTAGACCTTCGAGGGATAATGTTGACGCTACATAATCTTGGACATTGATTACTTGTCGATCATGTGTGATCCTTAACCCTAATATTTATTTTCGATGCTCTGTGATCCGTAACATTATTGCTTGTTGGTATTGTTTGATACCATATATATTGCCAGTGATGTTGTGTGATCTTTGTTGGGTGGTGATGAAGTAAAAGAAATATATTTATATACTCAGTTAAATGATGACCAACTTGTATGTGTACTTGTGTAGGAGTCTCTTACTAATTGTGTATGTAATTGACCCGGTAGCCTGTTGATGGTTCAAGTCGTTCGATTGATTGCTAGGAGCCTACCTTTATTTATTTTGTTAGCTTTTACTCATGAATCTATTAATATTGCATCAAGCATTCTCCAATGAGTTTTCTCATTCTTTGTTTTTATTTTACATCCCAAGTAATTTTACTATCTTTTCAAACTTTAAGGGAAATTTTTATAAGTTGGTGATGAGACCTATAATGCATTATGGAGCAGAATGTTTGCTATTGAAAGAGAAGTATAAAATCAAGTTAAGTGTTGCAGAGGTGAGGATGCTCAAGTGGATGAGTGGCTTTATAGTTAGAGACAAAATACGAAATGAGTATGTACGTGGAAAGGTTGGAGTAGCTCCAGTGGCAGATAAGAATAGAGATAGTCACCTTAGATGATTTGGTCATATAAAGTGTCAGCCTTTTGGTGAGCTGATTAGGAGAGTAGATGTTTCAGATCCGGACTATGTTAAGAAAAGTAAAGGTAGAGCTAAAAAGATTTGGTTAGATAGAAATATCATTTGTTTATTAGATTGAAATGACAATTTACTCTTAATATGACACAATGGAGAAAAATGATTCTTGTAGCTGACTCCACGTAGTGAGATAAATGTTTAATGTTGTTGTTGTATTCCAAGTGATGGGTCTTGGTGGGGTGGGCGGAGACAAGTTTAAAGCCAATCAGGTTTAGTTTGCTAGTCCGTAGTAGTTCATTTCTTATTTTTAGCTGCTATCTAGTGGATTGTGCTTTATAATAATGAGCACTTTTAAATGAATTTGGGTTTACAACTTTTTATGTGACTATTCAACCTTATTTATAATTTATAAATCATTTTTTCTTCATTTCCTAGCTATTTTTTACTAAATTCTCTTATTTTTCTTTTTAAGTTGAATGGGCTTTTTTACTTCATTTTTGTCAACTAGGTTTCATGTGTTGCTTGAGACTATTCATCTCAATGGCCTTCTTGCTTCAGTTCTCGGTCTTATAGTAGGTCATGTTGACGTCAGCTTAACTATGTGTTTTGTACACTAGTGCTGGAAAGAGAATTTTACTTGGCTACCTAATCATGTTAACTTGGTTGAATTTATGCTAATTGAGTTGGCCGAACAAGTTGTGGTTGACTCAAAGCAATTCAGTTTGGCTTTGTTGATGAGATTTGGCTTGTGACAACTTTCGGTGTAAGAGCTGATGCTTTAGGTTCTTAGGAGTGCGGGTATGATAGTCAAGATGTGATGCATATACATATTAATTATTAATTACTATGAGACTAGGTGCAAACATTTGATGTGTCCTCGCAGATGGCATACAAGGGACAAGAAGCTGGTAATGATGGAAAAAATCTGTCGAGCAGAGAGAAGTTGAAGCAACTACTTAGGATAACTAGAATAATGAGAGGAGATTACCGTGTATTGATGCATGTAATGGCTACACTTTTTCTGACATCCATGGTGTAACCCATCAACATTACTCTATAGCTGTTAATGCAAGTTTTGGTTGCACTAATGCAAATTGTGGGAGGAGTGTTGACTTCTACCAATCGAAGAATATAAGAAGACCCAGTGGTTAAAGCTTACTCAATTTGTTGAAGTGGCGAATCTGGAGACAGGTTTAATTTGCACAAATTGAGAAAACATTTCAATGCAATTTTATGTTCAACTGAGAGAAAGACAATGTTTAGCAACATTCGTTTTGGCAAAAAAAAATGTAAAGCATTGGTATCGCTAGGAGGCATATATAGTTGGATGGTCGACCCTACATTGTAATTACTTGGGAAGAATTGATGAAGGCTTTTCAAGCCTATACAATATTAGGCACAAATGAAATTTATCCAACCTTTAGTAGAAGAATATGTATCTAAGTTTGTAAGCGTTAGCCTAATATGACTTAAGCAGTTTTTACTTCTCTTTTAGAAAGATATTAGACTCTCGATTTAGCAACAATATCCTTAACTTAATGACCTAAAAAACTTTCATACAGAAAGCAACGGTTATAGAGGAAGAGCATAAAGCAACATAGACAAGGCGAGAATCACGAAGTGGGCATTATCTTTTGTTGACACGCATCAACTTGCATCTTTTCTCATATTTCCAAAGTGCATGTGATTTTCCATTTTTCTTCTTCATCATCTGAGCTGATGGACCTTTCAGGAGTTTCCCTTTTTAGGGTTCATCACCTGAGCTGTTGCACCTTAGTGATGAAATACTGCTTTAACATTTAAAATACCTAAAATATGATATTTGGGATTTGGGATCATCATTATCCCTTAAGGAATAGTTTAGTTAAATATTTGAAACATGTAGCCCATTTAACATTTAGTCTGTTTATTAGTTGTGCCTCTTATGATCAAAAGTTCCTGTTATCTTTGAGCCATATCGGTACTGTGCTGTTCTCTGTAGACGATTTCCAGATCAACTTGCCAATCACGAGCAATCATGAGAAAACTTGAAATTAATTTGTTCATGTAAATTTTTTTATTGGGTTTCATGATTGACATTCTGGCCTCATTTTTCCCTTATTTAGTAATAGTACCGCAGTTGATTATTATATTGTACTGTTCATTCAATAATACAATCTTAGTACAATCTGTCATAGTCTGGTTCCTTGATTATTAATCTGATGAAACAGGAAGATTCTACTACTTGCTCACTGATTGGGAGTTTGAAAACCAACGGTTACTTCTTATCGGTGGTCATTTGGTCATTGTAGATGCATAGTCATACTGGGGACATGTTCTCTTAATTTATGGGGTAGGTTCAAATGGTGGCTTGGAATTGAGGGCACTCTGATTTTGATGTAACTTTTAACATGCTCTATATTTTCTTATTTTACAAAATACTTGAATATCTTATGCAACAGAGCTAATTGCAATTCTGTTAACATGTTCAACGGTGTGTACTTTTCTTATTCTTATCATACATTTCTTACTCATTTTTTATACAGAGCAGTTCTTGTCTAGGAGTTCTTGCTAAATCTCATTCATTACCTGGTAGAACATTAAAGACACACCAAAAGAGGAGCAGAAGCCGAATATCAATACATAAGAGAAGGCAATGGTCATCAAGCCCTGAGATTATGGCAAACAATGTTAGCGTAGCTAATTCCCTTGAAACGCATATTTCCCCTTGCCCTCTTCCTAATGATACTAACAAATTGGCAGAAGAAAATTTGAGCAGTGATTCATTCGTCAACCATGGTTAGTCTAAGTTAAAGATCATTCTGGCTAAAATTTTATAATTTATGTTATGTTTATGGCATTCTTGTATTCAAAACTGTGTATGCTCCTGATATGTTTGAAGTATACCTTTTTTTTTCTATTTTTTATTATTTATGCACATGCTTATCACACCTTTGTGAATGGCTTCTTTATTATTCTCTTATATGCTGTAATTGATTACATTTCCTTTAATGGTACTTTTCTCATTTCTTATTTGATGACATTCTACTGGTCTCTTTTTATGAGTTTCTTTTGGCTTTTTTCTATTTTTTTAATCTCTTTGTTTCAACATTTATCTTTTTTGCTTCTTTAATTACATTGCTTAGGAATATACTGAGGAAAGTATGCTGTAGTCTCAAATTCTGATGACTTTGGACAAACATTTTTGTTTCTTGTTAAGAATCAACTGTAATGGCTTTTCGGTTAGTTATTGAAACTCAGTTACTGTTGTTATTGTGACAGTTCTTCTTTTTCAGCTGCCAGTCGCTCGCATATTGGATTTTATTTATTGATTTTGCCAATTTGGTTTGAGTTTACATATTTTACATCCTTCAGGGTCACGAAAAATTAGTCTGTGAGGACACCAGGCGATCCAGAGGCCAATTAAAATACGCCACATCACCCGGTACCTAGTATCGGTACCGAGCAAAAAAATGACGTTGCGTGTTCCGGTTGGCCTCTGGACGATGTCCGGTATCCGGTGCCCGCACAGAATAATTTCCCCAAGATCACGGTGTGGTCAGCTTATATTCTTAGGAAAGATTTAATCACCAACGTCTGTGTATGTTGGCAATATTTATGTTGTCTTTGCTCACTTTTTCCTTTGTATTGACAACAATTCTCACTCATTCTATGCATGATTACAGTTTGACTTCACCTTTGTGATCCTTTTAAGAATTGTTTTTGAGTTCGTCTTTCCTATTTTAGATTAGTAATCCATAATTTCTTTGCTCTGCCATTCATTTGTTCCGGTAAGCTCTGACATTAAGTTGTTTATTGCTTCAGCTGCAATAGCTTGGGTGGCGGAAAGGAGAGAATGGGTTGGAGATCAAACCAGAAAATTGTGTCAATCTCCGAGAGAACCGATTATAAGGTACTCATACTTATCACTCGTGCAGCTAATAAAATACTTCTTCGGATGGATTCCTTCTCTATTTCATTCATGGTTTAGGCTTTTCGGATTTGAACTGTAACAACTAATGGCGTAATTTTCAATTAATTTCTTAATGATCATAATATTAAGTATTAATCAAATGACATTTCTAAAATTATGCATTTAATTTGAATAAGGCTTCATTTGGGACGGCTTTATTGCTGCTTCTTAAAGCAGCTTTCTAGTAAAAAATAAAAAAAATTTGTATAAGAAAGTGATTTCAAAAAGCAGTAAGAAAATCATCCCAAACAAAGAATATATTTAATATGCTACCTGTTATTATATATCACATGCATGAATAATACTCCCTCATTTTATGCTCCTGCCAAATAGTTTAATAGATCACAGGAGCAGTCTTCCCTAAAGATTATTTGATAATATGTTCCATTTCCTACTTACAAAGCATGAATTTCACATGCTTTAATACACCCTTTCTTTTCAGCTTGTTACAAGTAGCAATTAAAATCTCCTTGCCGAGTTATTATAATTATTATAATTTTTTTGGGAATGGGATATCCACCCGCTGCAACCCCTGAAAGGGCGCTTGGCAGCGCGACTAATTCTCAGCTGACTTAGAAGAGGCACCCACCCTAGAAATCTCCTGGCCCGCACTTAATTGGACCATACTTAAGAGGCGCTGCCGCTCCAGAGAAATCGATTACTAATCAACATTCAATCATTATTATTATTAGTGTTTTCAATTGTTGATTATTGGTTCCTTTGTTCTTATTCATAGTTGGTGCACGACATATGAAGACTTGCTCTCTACAAATAATCCATTCCCCCAACCAATCCCACTATCAGTAAGTTTTCTTACACTGCTACTGTTTTTTCTTCTTTAAATGTTATAATTTCGAGATTCTCATCAATGGAAGTATCTACACTTTGATATTTTGTAGGAGATGGTAGATTTCCTAGTAGATATTTGGCATGAGGAAGGACTGTATGACTAAGGAAAATCAATCTGGCCTCCTGTAAGAGCATCATTTTTTTTACTAGAGCTCTGCTTCTTGTAAAGCTACGAATTTTTTTCCCCTTTAATTGAAGAATGATTTTGTTCTACTTATTTTTAGAGAGATTGAAGCCTATATAGATAGCTTGTGATCATAGAAAGCATAGCTTACCTGACCTGTGTTAATGAAATACTGTGTTGTTTGTAAATTGTGTTGCTGGTGCTGGTCAAATTTGTTTTGGTTCGTCAATCAATCTGTTAAAATTTGAGAAAAGAATCAAAATGGTCCATTTACTCTTTATGAAAGGCCCTCCTGATTATATTAAATGATCATTTTGGTCTCTTATAAAAAAATTAAAATTGTCACATGATTATTTTGATTATTTTTTTTTTAAGAGTTAATAGATCATTTTGATTCTTTTCACGTTAAAAAAATGTAATACTTTGGTGGAATGTACCATTTGCAAAATGGTTTGAGGGAGCGAGCTTCTCTGGGAAAAAAATTAAAACTTTTCATTAATCAATATCATATTTAGATTTTATTATAAGGAATATATTTATAATACTCATGGAAACTATCAAGTTCTTTAATACAAGTGTTATAACTAATTTTAGAGTTAGTTATAGCTATTGGTGGAGCCGTAGCTTTTTTATTATTATTATTTAAATTGGGCATGTAAATTAATAAATTTTTTAGGAGTACAAAATGAATTCTTATTTTGGAAAAAAATTAAATTGAATGTTTGAGATTGAATATTTCATGCAAATCGTTGCTCAATCTATGGCTAATGGTGGTTGATGATTATGATTTTGTTTGGAACAATTTTTTTACGTTTGTTTTTTAGTATATATATATATATACGGATTTGATTTTGAAAACATGGAGAGAATCGAGCATGAAATTCTTTTGGGATGGTTCTTCCTTGTTGGCAGGTAATCTTCTACTTGGAGATTTTACAAAGTTAAATAATGTTTTCTTGAGTTGAGTGGGGGCCTCATAACAATGCAATTATATGTCAATGAAGCTCACATAAAATTGAAGTCAACTTGTTTAGGTTTATAAGCTTCATTATTTTGTCACATGATCTCCTAGATGATAATCTCCTCCAAGGTTATAGTCTCCTCATGGGGACATTTTTGGCTAAAGAGTTCAACCAAATGGCCACTAGATGGGAAAACAATTTCTTATAATTTGATCTCATCTCTAGGGAAGGTCAAGGAGTATGGTGTTTGCTAAGCACCATGTGTTAATGTGGATTCTAAATATTTCAAAAGAAATGTATAATAGTTGATGTGATAATTACATTATTAAAAATATTTATGGAAGATGACTAATGGAGTCAATGAAGGTGAAAAAAGAGTTAATCACAAGTAGGGTGAGACTCTTGGGATCCCGAGTCATGTTGCTTGAAGTTACGCTCCCTCAATTATGACATGCATTATGCTAATTATTTTAATCTTATCATAAGATGCAGCGTGTGAATGAATGTCTTGTAAGTTGCTTTTGGCACGACGATTGTCAAGATATTCTTTTAGATTGCACGCTTTTATTAATTTCTCAAGCTGTGTTTTGAGATATGCAATGTTCAATATCAATGCTATGGTCACCTTGGTAGAGGTATAAGTTAGGATTTATCCATTCCCAATGTCAACATTTTCATTGATGTCAAACAGTTGAAATACTTCTTATTTCAAAATTTTACCATGATGCTTATGAGTAGTCAATTTAGTAGAAATAAACGAACATCAAAATATCTTGTAAAGGGACTAAGAGAGTGTGTCTTATGAGATTAACAAGTGGGTGCATACTAAGTTAACTCCCATGATTGAAGAAGCATTCAGCATATTCTTCTTTTATGTTTGAGATGAGATATTGATGCTTCTGTCATTGCTTATTTCTCTTCATGAGAGAAAAAAGAGGATGATTGCTTGGAGAGATATTCAAATTATTATACACTCTTCTTCATTCATAAGCTAACAACTTTGATGAGTAGGTCCTTCATGTTATTGGGAGAATTTGAGCGATAGAGAACTTGAAGTTTCATAATTTTTAGCCCTACGGTGAATATGGTCATAATGAGAGATTTATCAATACGTGTGACCTTCAATTGAAGCCTTATTGAACTTCATTATATAGTTACCTAGGTTCTCTAGTTTATTTTGCCTGTACAGAAGAGGGAGATAATAGATAAATCTTTAGTGGCTCCTTTAATTTGGAGTGCTACGCTAGAAGTTAGTTGGAGAACTCAAATGTACAAATGCTTGAGGAGGGAAAGTTATTAAGCAACCTTTATGTCGAGTCCTTTATAGAGGTCAAAAATATCTTGTACTTGATGGAGTTTGACATGTTGTATAGTGAACAAAACACTCTCAAACATATCCAAGTGATCAATAAGGTCATGTTATTCTTATATGCATCCAAATGAGTAGCTTTAAACTTAAGCGAGACATACTCCTCCAAGACTCTGTGGGTAAAGAGCAAATGTGCATGGTACATCTAGTATGAGAAAGTGGTGTAGGAGTATCACTAATTTTACTAGCAAATGTGTAGGATTGCAACTAGAATATGTTGGCAATTGAGTTATTGATGATTGCTACTAAAATATATACCAGTCAATGGTTGGTGAAGTTCCTCAAATCGAGCATTCAATTGCTCTTAAGTGACAAAATTTTGTAATTATAAAGCTTTCCAATATGGTGCCTAATGTCTTACTAGTCTTAATGTGAGATTCGTATTTGACATCATTGTTGTGGTTATTTTCTTTACCCAATGCTCCTTCCAAGGATGTAGTTAAGTTTCACACAAGCAAAACCAATGAGGCATGAATGGTGAAAACTCATTCTCTCATGAAGATGAGAGGATTCATGCGCAAATATTTCACAAATAGAAGAAAATATTATGCACATGATAATCCACAATGACGTCAAAATTTGATACATTCCAAAGGACAATATATACAACAGGTTTATAATAATTTGCTTTTATGACCTATTTCTATTCAAAGACATATCCATGGCACAGAAGGCATCTCTATTATTAATATAAAATAGTTCACAAAAAGGGATTTATGTGTATGTAATAGGATTCACATTATGTAAATATATACATCTTTTGGGATGATATTTTGGCTGAATATTCATTGAATAATAGAAAAAAATGTCAAATTCAGGACTTGTCCTATTTAATTAATGTTTAAAATTAATCAATATATTTTATCATTAGTATGACTAATTTGCCAGTATGTAACCTCTTCCTTAAATGAGATTCAGGTAGATAAGTAATTAAATATATAATTATCTATCTAATTATCATTATAATTGGATATTAAGGATCCAAATATTAGTTTATTACACTTTCTTTTTATGTTTGGTTCTATTGCCACACTTTGTATGTCAGCCAAATACTATCTTTGTCAAATATATTATTTCAAAATTTTTCTTTCAAAAAATGCAAAAAAAAAAAAAAAAAAATTTATCAAATAAGTCCTTTATATTTATATTTAATAATTTTTCATGAGAATAATTTAACTGAGTTTGCATATTTATTTTATATAGCTTGCCTTAAAAAAATAATTTTGTATGTCAAAATATATTGAAATTTCATAGATTTGCATATTGTGGTGGTGAATATTAGTACTATAATTATTATGCAGTAAATATAACGATATATATTATAAAAAATCCACAATATATTATACTATACATAAATATATAACATTTATATGTCATCAAATTTTGATTTGATCAGATACAAATCTTAATGCATATTTAAATAAAAATTTTTCGGAATTAAATTCAGAAAAATCCAAATTTTAATTTTCAATCAAATGAACCAATAAACAAAAAAATTGATTTGATGCAACTTTAATGGAGCCCAAAACAAGCATTCGGAGTGTAATTTCAATCTTTGGAATATTAATTGGGGTAACAAACAATCTTATTTATCTGTTTATAGTCAAATATAATATTTCGATGAGATGAATCCAATAGTATATAATTTTCTAATTTTAATATCATGAAGGTACTTAAATGCTAAGAGCATAATCTATGATCAAGATTATAAATATTAGGTGTGTCAATTTTGAGTCATAGGTCAGGTTCGGATCGAACCAGGAATTGACACGTACTATTCGGGTCAACCCGAACCCGACCCGCTTCAGGTACAGGTCAACCAAACACGACACGAAGACCCGGGGCCGACCAAAATTGTTAGTTTTTGGGTAAGAAAATGAGTCAATCTCCGATTTTCAGGTCAAAACAGGCCAATCTCGTGTTTTCGGGTAAAAAACAGGTCTATTTCGAGTTTCTTGGCCAGTACGAACCCGACCAGTTTTGGGTCCGGGTTGACCCAACCTAAAATCTCTGGGTCTGGTTCATGTCGGATTTTTGAGTTGTATCAAATATTGACACCCCTAATCAATATGAACCTTTTGATAATATATTTTACGTAATATATGATCGACATAATCACTATGAACTGTTTGATAACATATTTTAGACTTTGATTAATTTACAGGACATGTTAGTCTAAAAAAATTATATATAAGACTCCACTCTTTACATGAAGCGGAGTTTAGGCTCTTAGCTTGAGATTTAAAAGAACACAAAGGCTCTGAGCTCCATTGGACAATCACCCAAAGCAGCAATTCAATTATTGCTGTCAAACCATCTTTGTAAGACCACCATCATTGACCAATTGTCATTGGATCATCGTTGTCCCACCAGCACCATTATGCCAATTCCCTCGAATCATTGGCTATAATCATCCGATAATCATCACCCGATTACAATCCTTCGATTATCATCCACCAACTACAATCCTCCATCTACTATTATCTTGCTATGATCCTCTAATAAAAAATTTAGTTGGATATTAATATATAACAAATATAATTTGATTAGTTTTATTATAATTATATAATATGTATTAATTTTATTATCAATAAATATAATTAAAATCATATTTTAGCTAACAAACTTTAAATACTAAAATAAGTATCAGGATTTTAAAATTTTTTTGTGATCATATCCTCCTCTAAAATTTTACCCCAAAATTTGAGTTAGACCAAAAATTCCGCATTCGAAAGGAATGCGATCCATTGATTTCTGCTACTTATATCTCCCTCCCTCAAATCCAAATGAATGTCTTCAGAGAAAGAGGAAGGAAAGATGAACGGGTCCAAGCTTACACCGGAGGTGGACCAGGTCTTCCGCCACTTGGACACCAACGGCGACGGCAAGCTCTCGTCGGAGAAGATCAGTGAGGCGATGATCAAGCTGAATACGATATCGGCGGAGGAGATCCAGTGGCTGCTGGCGGAGTTAGACGGCGACGGCGACGGGGTCATCGGGTACGGCGATTTCGAGGCCTTCTGCTTGAAGTATTTGTGGGGACCACCGACCTTCGATTTTTATAGGAGCTGGAATCTTGTTGCGCATTTGCTCATGATTCGTTTATAAATATTTATTCAATATATTTTAATAAAACTTTATGATTGATAACTGCAATATTCACTGTAGACATATTTCATATTTGCAGTATTATATATATTCTAAGTACTATTATATTATATGTGGAAAGGATGATAATTTGATGTGGGTTTGACCTAAAAAAATTGAGTTTGAGTTAATATGTTTAATAAATAAGTGGTATTCAAGTATGAAGTATTAGATCATCTCCAACCGTTCGGCAAACAGTCGAATGGAGGCCCTCAAACGTCGCAACCGAACGCTATTTCTTCCGCCATTTGATCGCAGTTGAACAGTGCAACGCTAATATTGGCGTTGCACTGTTCACTTGCGTCATTTCTTTCTCTCTACCGAACTCGTCTGAGAAAGGCGCGAAAGAAATGAACGATGATTTGGGGGTAAAATGACGTTCCACTAGAGATGAATCATGGCACTTTTTGATTTTACTGCATTTTGCAGTGAAAATAAGAGTTTCGGTTGGAGATGCCCTTACCCGTTGAATTGGCTTGGCGGGTATAATTCGAATTAACCCGTGAACCTGATTTTGGATCATAGGTAATACTTTTAATTTTTTTTTATTCTTTTGTTGGTTGGTTTTTTTTTTTATAGTTAACATATATATATATATATATACATATAGTTTTAGGAATGAGTTATAATTATGGTAGAGATCATGTATCTTTTTTTTTTTTGGTGTATTACAGAACTCATCTGCATCATTGGCCTTTCATTTATTATTCACTCTTTGATAATTGGTGTGTTTACTTTGATTGTGCCTGTACAATATAATAGTTTAATTTTCTTAGGTTTATATAATTACTTTGATTGAGAATGGCCTAAACATTTGTCTTCGTTAAACTCTTAGGATGTTTGAACTTTCTACAAAAAATAAAATTAACTTAACAAAGATAAAAGAAATATAGAGCTTAAAATTAACCAATATTCTTTTAAAACTTAATAAATTACCTTCATTATGTCACTTTTTAAAGTATAACTTGTATTTAATTATAGAGAGATTATTTCAAAAAAATAAAAAAAAATTATTCAAAACAAAATAAAAAAGCATATTAAGACTTTTATCAAGCAAAAACTAAAACATGTTGAAAAAATCCAACAATAATATATTAAAAATAGGATTTTTTTTAACAGTTTAGGGGATTCATGTACAGAACAACGAGAGGAAGTTCTTCGATCAACCGAAGAGCCGCATATCGATTTGCGGAAATTTTTATATCATTAAAATTAGAGACAAACTATAAAAATAATGTACATAGAAATCATAAGGGCTTCATGATGCATTACATAATATATAATATCCCATGCAACAATTAAAAAAAATTAAGTCCTTACATTACTTTTGTGAAAAAAAAAACTCATTGACTTCACCAACAAAACTAATATTTAACCCATTACAAAAATTTCAAGATCAATTTAATAAAAATAAATAAAAAATATAGAATAAATACTTTGTATATGATAAATTTGTAAATTTGTATTATTCTTTAAAAAAAAATCTCTCATATCATAATCACTCATTGCTTGAAGCTGATCAAAATAGGACTTCGCACGAGATGGCTTTCAGAAACCCACTTCAGATATCCTTTAGCCATCTTCAAGCTCTTCTCACTTCTCTTCAAAATAATACTAAATTCTTTTTGGTCGTTGACTTTCTCAAAAGTCAAATTGTTAGGCTTCACCGTCACCATCACTCCTTCTGGTTCATCAATGTCAGCCCAATAGTGATGACATTCCTCCCCTACATTAGTCAACACTCTCTTCAAAATAAGTGTCTCGCCAACTCTGAGCTCTGCAGAAAAAGAAGGATAGTTCAATTCGGCCTCTTTAATGCTGCCCACCTTCGAGCAGTTGACTTCTTGCTTAACAATGACGCTGATCATACTCTCGCTATAACCCAAACCACAAAAATAAGAAATGTAGTCTTCTTTCTTGAGATTATATACGAGCCCTGGATTCAGGGCTTTCTCAGGGTTGACATGCCCTGCTCCAAGCGCATAATGGTCAGCGGGTTGCCTCTTTTCGTTTGAAATCGGGTTTCCGCCGTGATCCACCACATCAGCGGTGGTTAACATGGCCGACTTCACCGCCGCTGGTGACCAATCCGGGTGCGCAGCCTTTATCAGAGCAGCGATTCCGCTGAGATGTGGACAGGACATTGAGGTCCCAGATATAATGTTAAAGTTCGGATTTTTCGTCGCCGGTTCCAGTTCAGGCCACGCCGCCAGGACGCTGACGCCGGGACCAGTTATATCCGGTTTCAATATTCCCGGTGATACTTTGCTCGGCCCTCTGGAAGAGAAATCGGCAATGGAGGGAGAAAATGGTGTCTTTAACTCAGTGCCGCCGAAGGCTATGCTGGCCGTGGGAGTCCTTGTACTATTGATGTATTCAAGTATCTTGAGTCCGTCTTCATGGCTTACATGAGAAGCTGGGAGAACATGAGGATCGGCGAAGGTTGTATACCCACTATTCTCCGTGTTTATCAGGATCATGGCGGCGCCGCCGGCTTCTTTGACCACCGAACCTTTCATCACTCGCCCGTTGATCCCTCTCTGGCAAACAACCACCTTGCCGCGGACGTCGAAACCGGCGAGTGAGTCCTCGTCACACGCGGCGGTTATCTCGTCTCCATTACCTCCCGGAAAAATCAGTGGAAGCATATTTGTCGCCGGAAAGTCTTTCGATTGGTTTAAAGACTCGCCTTTGAGCACCTTTCCGTTCCCCAGCATCACGTCGGCGACGATTCTCCTATCCATTGTGCTCGCCGCCACCGTGAGAATCCACGGCGCGTCATTAACTACTGTTTCCATCCCCGGACCATCATTCCCCGCCGACGCGCTGACAAATATCCCCTTTGACATCGCCGTGAAGGTGCTGATAGCCATTGGGTCTTCATAAAAATATAAGGGGGAACCTCCGCCGAGGGAAATGGAGAGAACGTCAACACCATCCTCAATGGCCGCATCCATCCCCGCCAATATATCGCTTCCGAAGCATAAATCATCGCTGCATACTTTATATGCGGCGATATGGGCACGGGCAGCCATTCCGACAGCCGTGCCGGCGGCGTTTCCTAAAGCTGATGCGTTTGAAACTGCCGCGCCGGCGGCGGTGCTCGCGGTGTGTGTCCCGTGTCCCTCCTGGTCGACTGGGAGAGCGTTGTCGGGTTCGCCGGTGATAAACGAGCGAGCGCCGATTAGCTTATAGTTGCAAAGAGGTTTGCCGTAGTTGCATCTGCCTTTCCATTTAGGGGGAGGAGGTGGAAGGCCATGATCGGAAAACGAAGGGTGGTCTGCGGTGATTCCGGTGTCGAGGAGGCCGATGATGATGCCTTCGCCTTGCTTGGAGGCGTTCAAGAGGCCGCCGCCAGCGGGATGGATCAAGCCGAGGAATTCAGGGGAGTGTGTGGTGTGCAACTTGTACGCAGGATCGGGAATGGCGTTCACGTACCAATCCATCTTCGACATATCATCAAGCTCGTTTTCGGTGAGCCGGGCGGAGAAGCCGGAGAGTACGTCAGAGTAAGAGTGAAGAAGCCGCGGTATTTCCACGCCCTCTTCGCCGCCAGCCTTGTTGACGACGGTCGTCAGCGGCGCCAACAACGACTCATACCACTGCTTGCTCTGCTCTTGTTTGACGTCTTCAGGGCGGCGAACGGAGATGATGAACCGTTTCAGGCCGACATTATCGAAATCACCAGCGGCAGAAGAAGCATTGGTGTTGATGAAGAGGAAAACAAAAGCTTGTATAAGGAGGAGAAGAGGGAAACTGGAATGCTTCTGCGTGGACATCATAGATAATAGCCGGCAACAGATCGGGCTGAGGAGAAGAGATAAAAGTTGTGAAATTTATACTGGTAAAAAAATTAAAAAAAGATGATTCGTTGGCTCCTACAGATTTGGAGCTGTTTCTGTTGATAAATGTTCTTATTATTCTATGTTGCAGGAGGAGGGAGGAGATCAAATTCCTGTCTTCTGTTAAATTTGCTTTTATCTTTGATCTGCCAATGAAAAAGTTTCAGATTTGGAGTTGTTTCTGTTGATAAATGTTCTTATTATAAAGACAATTTAAGCATTTTTTATGCTTTTATATCATTAGTTCATTATCTGGTATTAACTATCTTTGTCCATTTATAAATAGAAGATTATTGTCATAATATGAATATAATTACTATTTATAAATATATATTTTTTAAAGATGATTTTAAAGATGCATTTTTTTTGGAAAGGAGAATCAACCCGTTGCCACCCCCGAAACAATCTCGTCGGACAAAATTGGCTCCGCGTCGCCCGAAAATCCACTTTTTCCAAAAACCCCATTGACTTTCTCTCTCCTCAAGATATTTTTATTTTAATTTCTAATTTTCTCTCTCTTCAAAACGATTGATTTCAGCTTTATAAAACTCAGATCGGCCCAGCCGATCGCCAGATCGTCCCGGGATGATCAGACCAATTTTGATCGTCCTGGACGGTTCCCAGAACTATTTTCCGGCCGATATTTTGAATAGTGCAAATCGGCCTGGCCGATGCCTCGATCGGCCTGGACGATGCCTACAGAAAAACACCTGGAGCAAATCTGGGCAAATTTTGGAGCAAATTCTCAACTGATCGTCCCAGGACGATCCCAGATCGTCCTGGACGATCCTGGAGCAGATTTTGATATTACAGCATTCTTATCTTGACGGGTGGAGAGAGCCTCCGGCTATGGTATTGTCTCCATGGCAACTGAGGTTGAAGCGTTCGCCGAGCATGACTCCGAAGCCGATGGCACCGCAACCCCTCCCGATTAGTTACCGTCATCTTCAACGTCTTCCTTCTCCTTTGGAAGTGCTCTGTCCTTGACCTGCAAATTCCACCCTTCCCGTTTATCTCGTGCGTTCTATATGCCTCTTGCACTTAAATTTTCATGGCTCAAAGAGGATCCTCCACTTGATGTTCTTCAGATTGCGAGTAGAGAGCCTCCGGCTATGGTATCGTCTCCTTGGCAACTGAGGTTGAAGCGTCCGCCGAGCATGACTCCGAAGCCGATGGCACCGTAACCCCTCCCGATCAGTTACCGTCATCTTCAACGTATTCCTTCTCCTTTGGAAGTGCTCTGTCCTCGACCTGCAAATTCCACCCTTCCCGTTTATCTCGTGCGTTCTATATGCCTCTTGCACTTAAATTTTCATGGCTCAAAGAGGATCCTCCACTTGCTGTTCTTCAGACTGCGAGGGTTCTGGCTAGAAGAAATGTTCTGAGCTACCGATTCCCCCTAGAGAAGCTTGGAAACTATTATGTGGTTATCTACTTTGCTGGTGTATTGCCTGTGTCTTCCGTATTTGATGTTCTGTTTAATGGAAATATTGTGAATTTGGATTACCATGTGAGGCATGCGGAGGTGAGTTATATAGTTTATTTGGCAAAGGTCATCGACAAGGTCAAGGTTTCGTTTAGGAATGTCAGTTTTTATCCACAAGTGAATGGCATTGAAATATGTGAAGTGGTTAAAATCCCTCCTGAATGCCTCGCAACTACAGTTTCTGCGCTTCAGGTTATACAACAGTCAACTGGATTTGACCTAGGATGGGAAGATGACCCGTCCTCTCCCACTTCTTGGAGTCATGTTGGTTATGAGTTTAATGCTGACCACTATAGAAGCCGATTCATACAACAGAAACTTGAAATTGCTTCAGCTAAAGAGAAGGACATGGGTTTTGATGAAATAAAGTCCAATGCATTGTCCTTAATGACTGATTTGTACAGAAACATGTCTATTCTAGCTGTATTGGGGCATGGTCTTATGGGAAAAACAACTCCATTGCAACAGGTCTATGAAGATGAAATGATAAAGAAATGGATTTGTGTATGCAACAACTTTGAAGAGGAGGAACGGAACAAAACTAAATGGGAGAATGTGTTCGCCTCTCTATCTGGTGGAATTTGGAAAAGGGATTGGTTATGTGCCGAGAACTCATGTTTCCCAACCAATTGGCAAACTAAAATGCTAATTCATTTCAAGGATTCGAAAGTTGGACTTCCTCACTTGGATTGGGGAAAACCTCTTCATGTGGTGATTTTAAAATCTGCATTCAAAGTCTTCGATCCCTGAATTTGTTTGTCACCCTACCTCCCTCTAATTAGCGAGCCTCGAACGGAGTCGAGCTCTTTTTACGCTAGGGGAGAATGATGCGGTGCATTTTATGCTTGAGGTGTTCCCTAGGACACCTTATCTAGTTTGTTAGAATGAGCTTCTAGAATGCTCTTTTTAATTTATAAATAGCAGGTTTTGTAATAAGAAAAGCATTGAATGAATATTATCTCCTTTTAAAAGCTTTGAAAGCTTCTTCTTCTTCTTCCCTGGATTGGGAAACCCAAATCCTTCTTGCAGGTCGCATCTTCCGACAATCCACTTCATCAACCTCCTTGCATGCACTTGATTGAGCATACTTAAGAGGCGCTGCCGCTCGAAGGGAATCGAGCACGAGTTGGACGTTCTCAACCGTAATTGCATACCAACAAAGCTAAGCAATGGTGGGTGACTAAAGCTGCATATTACTCGTAAAAAAATAGATCGATGGTAAGTGGCAGATAATGTTTTGGCCACTCGTAATAAGGATTGGCGGTTATGAGCAGCTAGCGAAGATTCACATAAGCAACGTATTTAGAATTTCATCAAATTAGAACAATTTTAAATGCATAAAAAAATGAATTATATATGGAACTCTAAACACATTGATATTTTGTTCTTCGTTTACTTTTTTTCTAATTAAGGTCATACTTAAGAAGCACTACCGCTCGAGAGGAATCGAGCACGGGTTGGGAGTTCTCAACCGTACTTGCCTGCCAACAAAGCTAAACAATGGTGAGTGACTAAAGCTGCATATTACTCGTTAAAAAAATAGTTCGATGGCAAGTGGCAGATAATGGTTGACCACTTGTAATAAGGATTGACGGTTATAAGCGGCTAGCGAAGATTCACATAAGTAGCGTATTTAGAATTTCATCAAATTAGAACAATTTTAAATGCATAAAAAATGAATTATATATGGAACTCTGAACACATTGATATTTTGTTCTTCGTTTTCTTTTTTTATAATTAAGATTTTGTTTGAGACTCTTTTTTTATTGCTTAGTAAAGCTATTTTTTAGCACAAATTTTTTTTTTTTAATACAAATATGCTTTAAGAAGTAATAAGAAATCCGTCCCAAACAAAACCTACATGCTGAAAATTTTCAAACTCGTGCATTTTTTTTAAAATAATAATACTCTCAACAAAACAAGCAGGACTACTCCACTTTCAAGAGAGAATTTGGGTTTAGGCCTTGTTTGGGATGGCTTTCTTAGTATTTCTTAAAATAATTTTTAAGAATAAAAATTAAAAAATTTGTACTAAAAAACTAATTTAAAATGCAATAAAAAAATTGTTCCAAATGAAACATAAATGTAAACCTAAAATAATAAAAAGAATCTAAGAACCTAATCTTCCTTTCTTTTTTGTTCCCTTAGGCATGATTGGTGGTCCATAGTAAGATTTTGAAATTGTTCAAGGAGAACATTGAAATGAACACAAATAATACATTAATTAAGTGATTAATTAATTATTCTAAGGCTAATTGTTAAAATTAAGTGATATATAATTAATATTAATTATACTAATTAAAAACATATTAAATTTTAATTGACCTTCAATTTTATTTTTTTTTACTAATTAAGCCGGCACGTTAATCACTATAATTGGCATGGTTAACGTTGAACACTACTACCATTAATAATTTTAATTATGATTAATTTTTTATTGCTCCATTTAATTTCTAATTAGTCTATTTTCGTCCAAAAAATCCCCAAGTCCGGCACGTTAATCACTATAATTGGCATGGTTAACGTTGAACACTACTACCATTAATAATTTTAATTATGATTAATTTTTAATTGCTCCATTTAATTTCTAATTAGTCTATTTTCGTCCAAAATATCCCCAAGTCTATTTATAAGGACTGTTTCATGATTTTAGAAAATACCCAAATTATTTCTTAAAATAGAAAAAAAAAATTGTCAAAACAATTTTTTAGATTTTTTTTAAGAAAATAAAAGAATTGAAATTAAGGGCATGTTTGAAATAATTTTAGCTTTTGATAAAAGTGATTAAAACTATAGTAGGAGCAACATAAAAAATAAGTTTTTAGTACATAAATTTCTAAAAGTCAATAAATAAGCATTTGATGTTGCAGGCTAGAATATTCATGGTGGTAGAATGGGTAAACTTTTTATCTTAGTGATACACGGATATCCAGTACACAAACACAGATAGAGAGAAGTAAAACTCTCGATTTTTTTACATGGAAAAACAGATGAGGAAAAAAACATGGGGCCACGCCCATGTGAAAAGATTCAACTAAATTTGAGTGAATTACAAAAGTTGACCAGTTTTTTGACTTAGAGGCGATCAAATTACAATAATTTGGAGAGTTAGACAAAAGTCTGGCAACGGTCGGGTGGAAGTTCAATGACGTCCGGACAGAAGTTCAACTAATGGGGAATAATCCGACGAAGGTCGGGCGGAAGTCTGACACCGATTGGGTGGAAGTCCTACGGTGGTCGGCAATAAGGTGGTGATTCAAGGAAGGTTCTGCTGAAGTATGGCAATAATCGGCAGCCGGGCGGAAGTCCGGTGGCAATCGACAGTTGTCGGCTGGGCGGCAGTCCTATTCAAAGATGGCCAGGTTTAAGTCCCACTACTACAGGAAAACCAGCAATTACCGGCGAATAGAATATGCTAGTAACATAAAAAATTTCAACGAAAAAATTACGTTTCCGTCGGATTTCCATACGATGGTAATTTGCGCGTCTGTAAAAAATTTTCGGTGTAAATAATATGCCATAAACCTTTTCGGCAAACTTTCCGGCGGACAACCGGTGGAAAAGTAGATGGTGGTTACGTCACTTCATCTTCACTTATTCTGACATTAAATAAGGTGGTATTTATGGCGTATCAATATGCCGGTAATTCCAGCGGAACAAACGTCGCCAAATACATCGAAAACGAAACGACGGAGATAACTGGTGCATTGTCACCCGGAAAGGTCGGCGTATAAATAAATCAAAAAGCGATACAAAATTCGTTGTATTGTCAATTCCGACAGATTACCGAGGTTTTATCCGCCAGAAACCTATAACAATAAAAAAAAACCTTCCCATACAGCAATCAGATTTCCACAGCTGCAAGTTACAATTACAAATAAACATCAACAACACATATTTTCATAGCACATAGATTTTCACAACTTCACCAAATATTCAAAAATAAGTACTCATAATCATAAACATGACCAAATATTCAAAAACAATACCAAATATTCAAAAACATCACAAATTGTTTATTAACATTAACAAATATTCATAAAATTCATCAAATATTAAGAAAATGAAAAAGTTTATATTAAATTGAAAAAATTAAACAACTACTTTGAATCTGTCGACTGATCCTCCGCTGGAGCTACCTCCTTTCCACTCAACTGCTCCCTCATTTTTCGCATTTCATCCAACAACTGATTGTGTTGTGCCTGCATCTTCATCTGTATTTGTGTATGTAACTGCACTTGCCAATCAACTTGTGATTTCCTGACTTGTTCTAGCTCCGTTTGAAGGGCAGTTATCTGTTGACTACACAAGGACTCATGTGAACTTGCTACGAAGCTGGATCCATTAGAGGTCATCCCCTCGTATGCCTGGGCTTGCGAACATAAACTATAAACCATGTCATGTTGCATTCCTCCTGCCGCTTGCAGCCAGATGCAGTATTTAGATCGAATACTTTAGAGAGCCGCCAGAAGAACCCTCACATGCTGCAGCATGGTTCTCTTGAAGCCATGTATACTCATCCTGTGAAAGTTAATAAAAATTTAAATAATTTATTTAAACATAAAATAAAAATTATTAAACACATATACTTACATGGGTTTTCTTACTCGCTCATCAACCAATTGTTGGTTCTCTTATCGCTTATGGGTGTGACTATGCAATCTATAGGAGTTGGTTCTCTACCCAGCATATCTTTCTGTAATAAAATTCCATTAATATTCCTATTAAAGAAAATTTTAAAAAACTTTTAAAATTCCTTACCAAACATTACCTGTGCTCGGTATGTGAAACTGAGCCCCCAATATGAAGGGAACTACCCATTCCCCAAACATCAAAAGCTCTATTCTATACTCTACGCTACCCCAAGCAGTGTTCCGCTCAGCCCATACAGTCTTTTCAATCCATAGTGGCCGCTCGCCAGACTTTATATAAACATGTCACGCATTCGAGTGGATCCACGCTTCTCAAAATTCTTTCTAATTTTGTCATTGTGCTAGGGCAGCCAATAAAAATCTCTCTCATTTAAAAACATGCAATATATAATATATGTATTTATTAGCTTAAGTAAAAAAGAATATACAATTTATTTAGACATAACATTAAAAAAATTAAACACAAATACCTCAAACTCTCTAAACCAGATATCTCGAACTTCTTTTGGAACTTTATTCCAAGAAACATAAGGAGCGTCATACCTGCTCCATATTATGTCCTGTATTTTATGTGTCGTCAACATCAACTATCAATTAAAGCCCTAGAGTTATATTTAAACCTTTGTGATATCTCCAAAATCAAGTTAGGTCTCTTTCATGACATATGAAATTTTTATAAATTCATCTTAACTATAGTCCTTCAATCGCTGTGGGCTTACAATCCTCCATCCATTCTAGATTGACAACTTGACTACAATCCTTCCGACTTTCATCGCCCACTTAATTATCTTCTTTCTATAATTATCGCCATTTTATGTGCCCAAACCATCTAAGGCGACTCTATCTAATCTTATCTTCCAATGGAGCTACTCCAACCTTATCACATATATGCTCATTTCGGATCCTATATCTAAGGGTAAAGCCACTCATCCACCCGACTATCATCATCTCTGTAACACTATAAACAATAGATCTAAGATATCTAAAACATATACTCTTATTAATGACTTGCTCGCCCAAAGTCACAATCCCATCACTAGGTCTAGTACTTCAACTCTCTATCTAGTCGTATCAACATGAATAATATCATCAGCAAAAAGCATACACCAAGGTACATCCTCTTGCAAATGTCTGTTGAAAAAAATACATGAAAAAATAAAATCTTATAGTGGATTATCCTAAAAACAGCGGCGAAGTTGGCGACTGAGGCGACGAACGTCTACAAACTAGGTCGAAGTCAGTTGGGTGAAGTGTCGATCTTGGCAGCGCGATGTTTGGCTGAGACGAGCTGAATGAAGGGAAACGATGGAATCTCCTCATCATTCTATGCAAATGTCTAGTGAGAAAAAAAAAACTTATGGTGAAAATAGCGACGTTTCGCTGGCGATTGAGGAGGTGAGTGTCGACAAAGTCCGTGGAAGTCCATTCAGTGATGGTCGGTCTTGACAGAGGCTAGGTTTGGCTGGGGAGACACTGGGGCGACGGAGGCAAGCAGTAACCTAAATGAAACGACATAATGAAATAATAAAGCAGACGGACTCAGGAGAGAAATAGGGTTTCGACTGACAGTTTTTCGACTGATAAGCCGCCGATGATGTTTCCGTCGTCTTTTTCGATGGTAACATTTCGTTGTGTTTTAAATAAGCGGCGTCATATCCATCAGTTCGTACGTCGAAAATTACTGGCGTAAAATACGTCGCATTATACTATGTGCTTATATATTACGACGTCTATAACGACGTAAAATGTGTCAGAAATTTACCGACATAATATACGCCAGTAAATTCGCCGTAAGCTTACCGTCACATAAAATGTCGGTAAAATGCCATAATTTCATACGTATATATATCCTCCGGAAGGTCTGACGGTACTTACGGATTTTTCTGTAGTGTACGACAATCGATGGCTGGGCGCGGTGGTTCAACGAAGGTCGGGCTGAAGTTGTATCATTATCAACGCCCGAGCGGTGGCCCGGTGATAGTCGATAGGGGTTTGTCAGCGGCGGTGTTGAAGATCTTGAAGTCTAAGAGCTCTCTTCACCAATCTCCAACATAAAGATCCCTTTCATGTAAAAAGTGGGGTTTTTTTTATAGATTTTAATAGTGGCACATCCGTAAATATAGAGAAGATCCTTGTCAGGTTCGGAGTGCTCCATCGTATGACCCATATTGACGATTCCCCTGTTCATAAAGAGTTTTTCAACTATTTAAGTGCCTTTAAGATGTCAGAATTCAGCGATCTTGAGCTCGTTGGGTTTGACTCGTTGAGCCGCTCGATTTGACTATAAGCATGCAATATTTGGATATCATTTTGTCATCCAAATAATGCTTTGAACCTTCCAATTGTGGTTCAGGCCCCCAATTTGAAACCATTTTGGGCTCAGGTTGGACCGATTTTGGTGTTGTTAGGTTCGCCTCTTTGAGACTTTCAGTTTAATTATAAGTTTGCTGAAATTGGAATTCAGATGATCCCGAATTTAATTTTGAAAATTTCCCACTTGAATATGCCTCCAGATTTGTGCATGATCAAGATGATTTTTGGTGCCGTATCAGCGGCAAAACTAAATTTTGGTTGTGATTTGAACAAGAAAAGTAGGAAAAAAGCTATCACAAACAGCTGAAAGCCATGTATTTCAGGAAAAAATGTAATCAATTTTTATTTTGAGCTTAATATTTTATATTTGATGACTTTAAATTACCTTCTCTAGCAAGGCTACGTGGCATGAAAAGAGGAAATGTGAATGTATTAATTATTAATATTTAAAAATTATAATTAAACAGGCTTAACTCCTCAAATAGATATCATAGTTTGTGACAATTTTTATGATTATTTTGTTATTGCTTTTTTTTAAAAAATTATACTAAAAAGCTATAGTAGAAAGAAATAAGAAAATAATTACAACATAAGACTAAAGCTCTGTTTAGAATGATTTTCTTAATGCTTTTTAAAGTAATTTTTTAGTACAAAAATTTTTAATTTGATATTTTTTATATTAAAAAGATGTTTTAGAAAGTAGAAAGAAAAATGTCCCAAACGAGACCTAAGGCTTTATTTATGAAAGCTTTCTTTTGTTTTCTAAAATGATTTTAAGTGCAAAAATTTATAATTTAAAATTTTTTTGCAAAAAAGTTATCCCAAGGCTTCCTTTGGAATAACTTTTTTATTGTTTTTATTTTAAGATCACAATTATAGTTTTCATTTGGGACTTTTTTAAATAAATTTTTTTAATAGGAAGCTACTTTCTAAAATAGCTTTAAATGAGCTATAAATTAAATGAGAAAAATATGCCCAATTGAGAGAAAAAAAAATAGTTGCTTTGAAATTGTGCTTTTTTAATGAGAGATAGAGATGAGGCGAGGGTTTAAAAATGATCCAAATTTAGGAAGAACCTCAGCTTTTCTCGAGGAGTAAAAAATTGACCAGACCTGTCAACCTGACCTGAAAATTTCAGGTTCGTGTTGATTTGCTGGGGTTTGGGTTTGAAAATCTGATCCATTTAATAAATGGCTCGGGTTCGGGTCAACTCGACAATATTAAATTAACTTGATTTAAATTCGGATAGGACCAATTTATGGATTTGGTCAAAGAAGTGCGTGGTTCGTTGTCCAATTTACGGATTTGGCCAAAGTAGCTCGTGAAACTCGAAATCCCACCACAGGATTTCATTTCATTTGCGCCTTCGCCGTTCGCGACCCAGGTCAACAGCTTAGCGGGTGAATAACCGGGAATCGGCCGAAGAAGAGTGCTATGCGTGAAATGAAGTTATCGAATTAAAAAAATAATAAAATAAAATAAAAAATGTTAGAGGGTTGTGTCAGGTCGAGTTGGAGTCTGAGTGTGTGACCAATTTTTTCTAATCATTCAAGTAAGGTTATTTTCAGATTGGGCATGAACCGAACCAAAAAACTCATCTTGACACCCTACAATATTTTTCCACTCTTATGAGAAGGAATTGATCTAGAGTAGGGTTGCAAATGAACCGAGTGTTCGACAAGCCACTAGTCCTCTTTTAGGATCGCTTGTTTAAGTAATCAAACAAGTTCGAATTTTTTTTAAAATACTTGACTATTAAATAAACAAACATGAACAACTATGTGTTCGACTCGTTTATGCTCATGAATGATATCAATTAAAGCTCACAAACAAGCTCGATAAGAAGCTCGTTAAGATGCTTGGTTAAATCATTATTTTGTATAAAAAATTATTTCTTTTTTTGTTATTCTATTTCATTATTATGAATTTGTTTATAAACTAGAGGTATTTATTCATGTTTGTAATATTTTTTATTTGAAGTGTTCATAAACAAATTTGTTTATAAGAAGAATCATTTTATAAGCTTGTTTGTTCGTGAAATTACTCATTTGGTAGATCCAAATCACTCGCTATATATATTCGCAAACAGCTCTAGGTGATTGTTTGTTAGTAGGCTCAATAAGGCTTATTTATTTAAAGCTCGATAAACATAAACAAACTGAAATTGAACCAAACACAACCCAAACATGAACTTCTATTCTTTTAAATGAACCAAGCTTTAACACAAATTAAAAAAGCTCGAACCAAGCTTGAACAAGTTAATAATAAACAAGCTCAAATATGAACAAGTGTCTGCTTAGCTTGGCTAGGTTAATTTGCAGCCTAGTGTCACGGGGAAAACTTTGCCTTAGTTACCCATGTTGCCTTAGCACACGTTGCTAAGAAGCCTTAAAAAGCAACAAGGCTTGGCTAGAAAGAGAGAAATTGAACGAGAAAGCTTTATTATTACAAGTGAAGTTATGTCAGAGGAGAATTGGAGGGGTGTGAGGAGATGGTTACAAATGAGGGGGAGTGATTCTATTTATAGTCATCCACTCTTGACTAAGAACATTCTAAAGTTCTCTCCATTATTTCTTAGTTTGGAGTTCTCTAGAATACTCCACACAATTCTCTACAATTACATTATAATATTATGGAGAGTTCTAGAGTATCCTAGAATACTCTCCAAGACCCTATACCATCCTAGAACATTCTAGAGCATGTAGAATATTCTAGAAAACTGTAGGCCAATCTAGCATCTTCCAGAACCTTCCAATGTTGTGTGACCCCATCTCAGGATGGTATGGAGGCTCTTTGGCCTCCTCTCGATATGTCACGTCCAAAGAGTTTGGCCAAACCTCTAATCAAATATTTGGGCATGACACGCTCCACAACCTATTCCCGTGATGCCCTTATACCACTTGCGTTACCTCCACCTATATGACCCTATCACCATTCTCGCCATTTGCACCCCTTGTCATTTTGCCAGGAGTCCAATGAGATCCTTCGCAAACAAAGTAAACCATTCTCCTCGCGAGAAAGCTTCCGAGGAAGGAGGAGGAGATTGGCCGATCGGAGGGAGAGGAAGATGAAGATCAAGGAGGGGAATTTCGAGAAGCTGGAGACTGAATTGAGGGAGATGACACAAAAAGATGGTCGATTTCAGGAATACTATCCCAAAACAGACTCCACAACATAGTTTCTGCTCGTCTCCAATTGCTGAGATTGAGTTTTCTCTTCAAATGTCTGTTGAGTTTTGCTTGCTCTTTTTTCATTATTATTCCATCTGGTTTCTGAATCGGAAACTGCTTCATTTCTTTAGCAAGCTTGATATGTTTTTGGGCTTCATTTCTTTGAAGTGCTCATTTAGTTGCTTAAAAGAAAACACATTTTAAATCAATATGTGATTAGAACTGTATAAACAAATTCAAATTTCTCAGAAATGATGATTTTAATTTTACAAATCAAATGAGTGGAGCTTAAGGCTTTATTTGGGACGGCTTTCTTTCTGCTTCTTAAAGCAGTTTTCTAATACAAAACTTTTAATTAAAAAACTTTGTATTAGAAAACCGTTTTAACAAGCAGAAAAAAAGTCATCCAAAAAAAAAAAAAGCCTTAGTTGAATCTTTCTTGAATATTTCCAAATGCACATTTTGCAAGTCTACGCTTTACCTGTCTATCACTATGAATTTTCTAGCACTCAATAATTATATTTAAATTTCTCACAAAAGTTTGAATAATAAAAAAACAATATTTAAAATCTAAAATAGTTTGGTCACATAAAAAGTCAGTCTTTCCATGATCTTGTCAAGAGAATAGATGCATTAGATCCGACCTATTTTAGAAAAAGTAAAAATATAACTAAAAACACTTCGCTAGAAAAATATTAAAAATGATTTTTTTATTATATTTAGACTTTCTTTGGGACAACTTACTTAATGCTTCTTAAAACATCTTTCTAGTACAAAACTTTTAATTTTTGTACTAAAAAGCTGCTTTAAAAAATAATAAGAAAGCCGTCCCAAACGAAGCCTTAAATGAGAATGTGACTTGTAAAATGATTGATGTAGCTGACGCCATATTGTGGGATAAAGACTTGTTATTGTTATATTTGTCATGATTCATGCTTTCTTTTCTATTAATAAATTTGTTGCATCCCTTTGTCTTCTTCTTTTTAAAATTTACATTTCAGAAATAGAGTGATTAATGAATTCCTCGCAAGAATTGGTAGAACTGAACAGAACAATGTAAATATCCCTTCTGTTTTCAAAAAGAGAAAGATATGGCTCTTTTTTTCTGATGGGTTTGAAGGATTTTAAGGAGGAAAAAAAAATAACGAAGGTATGTATTCAGATTTTATCTCACCCACACTTTTGGTTGAGAAGAATTTAGTGAAATATATATTTGCTCAAAATAAAATAGGCCTTTTCATGCACAATATTATATGTTATTTAGATAAATAATTGTTATATAAATAAATATAAAGATTTAAGCATTGAATATTTACTTAGAAATTTATATGTATGTAAATTCATATGTATATGAGATAAAATAGTTGTTTGATTGGTTGTGAAAAATATTTATGAAATAACTTTTAAGGTTTGGTTGGTAGTAAAATAAATAAAAAATTTTATATTAATATATATTTTTTAATTTTTTATATAATATATATTTTCTATACTTTATTTTAGGGCATGACAGAGGTACGTAGGACGATTGGATTAGGTGGGCTAGTAATCTAGGCAACAATGTGAGGTCATGAGATTGTATACATGCGATGATGATGACTTGAGGGACCAATATAGTGCGAGATACTCCTATTAAAAATTTTTTTTTTTGAGGGGGTGCAATTGCCCCCCCTAAGGAAGCTATGGTTCCGCCCTTGTGCATGAGTCACAATGATGAAAAAGGTCTTATGAATTTGCTCAATTTAGTCTAATTTTGAATTCACAAAAATTAGGCTTTTGGGGTATTCTAAATTTTCTAAAAAAAATATTTTGTATTTATTTTATTTCTAAGAAACATTAAAAAATTTGAGACCCTGACATTTCTTTCACTTCACATTCATAACAAATCAAAATAAAAACCCCTTCTCATCTTTAATGAGTAGCTAATTTTATCTCCCCTCCCCACATGTAGGAGTTCCTCTAATGATTCCAAAAAGTGAGAAGGAAAAAGATCCCAATGGGGTTTGAGAGGCTTTTTTATGCATAATATTTTATGTCATTTAGATTAATGATTATTATACAAGTAAATATAAATATTTAAGCATTGAATATTTACCTAGGAATTTATATATATGTAAATTTATATTTACCTAGGAATTTATATGTATGTAAATTCATATGTATATGAGACAACATAATATTCGATTGGTTGTAAAAATATTAATGGTTGGTTAGTAGTAAAATAAATAAAAAAATTTATATTAATATATATTTTTTAAAATTTATTGTATAATATATATTTTCTATAATTTATTTTAGGGCTTGATAAGGGTAGGGCAATCAAATTAGCTTGGTTAGTAATGTAGGCAATAATGTGAGGTCATAGGATAGTTATGAGGTTGCGAACATACGATAACGATGACATGAGGGAACAATCAAGTTGGCGGAGTGACCATTAAAGTTGGGTTGGCTCACATAATGAGATTATGATACCATTAATGAGATTTTGGTGATAGATGGGCTTGTGTTAGGCATTCATGAGTTACAGTGATGAAAATGGTCTTTTGAATTTGCTCAATTTGGTTTAATTTTGAATTCACAAAAAATTAGGCTTGTGGAGTATTCTAAAATTTCCAAATAATTATTTTTCTATTTATTTTATTTCCAAGAAACATTTAAAATTTTGAAATCTTGACATTTCTTTCACTTCACATTCATAATACATTAAAATGAAAACCCCTTATTATCTTTTATGAGAACCTAATTTTAATCTCCCCTCCCCATATCACACTCTGAGATCTAAAGTAGAAGAATTTTCTTATCTTTTTTTTTTCATTTATTTATTTCTCCCAATAACAATCAATAGTTATTTATAACTAGTTCAATTTAATATTTAGAGCTGATTAATTACATTAAAAAATATTAATAGTAAAAATATAATTCACATTATTATAATAGTCAGTATTTACATTCTATCTCTGGGTCCTATTAGTAAAAATAGTATGTATCAATATTAGGAATCATTGTCATGAATCAATATAAGTAATTAATATCAATAATAAATAATTAGTAACTTTAATCAGTATTCTATTAGATATTCATGTGATGGCATCTTGCTCCTATTCTTATGACCCTGAATCAATTGCCCCTTTTGACTCACAATCAGTGTACTCCTTGTAACTCCCATTGAATTACGTGACTCAATCATCATAACTCCTTATATGTGAAATCTCTTGAGTAAAAAACACTAAACTCTTAAGCATCGATGTGCCTTTTGGTGTAATTGTCAAATTTTTTTTAAAACCCTGCATTTAAGCTTGCCCATCAAGGAGAAATCTTGGTATAAGTGATCTCCTAATAAGTTACACCAACATGATAAAAGTATAAGGCCCTCAAGCCAAAGTGAATAATATTTTGATATTTAAGAGTTTAGGCTATTACATTATAACTCCCAACCAGCCTCCAGCTCCTTATGAGTCACATCAGTGAATCTGTAAATCTTGAGGTTATCACGTTGGGGTTATCATTTCATATATCTGAAATCAATGCAAATGTCCTTTCTATCAGATCAGATCAATATTATATTTTAGTACATATCAATCATATCATCATTTCATCACATATTATATTTCAATATTATCATATCAAATTACAGTACATCACTTTCAATTTATTTTCATTATACATTTTACCTACTCGATCATTTTATCATGAAATTTTTATACACATATATAACATATAAAAATATAATAAAATCATATCATATTATTTAAAATGATCAAATCTATAACATATCAAAAGTTACACAACGAAAGCTTACGAATCAGGATATAATATATATTTTGGCATTTTTAGGAGATATAAAATTCATAGAAATCAAAATCATCTAAATCATAAGTAATAGATTAATCACTTGTAACAAATAGAATAATTTTTGTAAAAGGAAATGTGGAATAAAAGGCCTCAACGAACTTTCTCTCTTCTTCCTCTCCCTTCTCCTTTGGTTTCTTTCCGGCCAAGACACGAATGAGGGAGGCGGTGGGGTGAAATGGCATATATATTCATATTTGGAATAAAAAATATATATAAACACTCTTAGTGGCTTAGCGCCGCAATGTAGCATGCAAAATTCAAAGTTGCTGTAGAAACAAAGACTCAAATGCTGCAGTGGCTGTTTTCGGTGCCATCGTGCTCTCAAATCTAGCATCAAAATGCTCTAGTTCAAACATAAATTTAAAATTCATATTTTAAAATACTTTTCATTTCAGGTTGTTACACCCCACATGTAGGAGAGTTCCTCTAATTGTTCCAAAAAGTGAGTAGGGCAAGATGAGATTGGAGAGCCCCTATATATCATGCATAATATTTTAAGTCATTTAGATAAATGATTGTTATATGAGTAAATATAAATATTTAAGCATTGAATATTTACCAAGGAATTTATATGAATCTAAATCCATATGTATATGAGATAAAATAGTTGTTTGATTGGTTTTGAAAAATGTTTATGAAATAATTTTGAACGTTTGGTAGATAGGAAAATAAATCATAATTTGTTTTAGGGCATGATAGGGGTAGGGTGATCATATTAGCTGGGTTATTAATGTAGGCAACAAAGTGAGGTCATGGGATAGTCATAAGGTTGTGGACATGCGATAACGATGATTTGGAGGGACCAACAAAGTTGGCTGACTTACATAATAAGATTGTGATGTCATGAATGAGATTTTGGCGATAGTGGGACGGGAGTTTGGCATTCATGAGTCACAACGATGAAAATGGTCTTTTGAATTTGCTAAATTTGTTCTAATTTTGAATCTACAAAAAAATGGCTTTTGGGGTATTCAAAAATTTTAAAATAATTATTTTGTATTTATTTAATTTCTAAGAAACATCTAAAATTTTGAAAGCCTAACATCTCTTACTGTTCACATTTATAATTCATCAAAATAAAAATCCATCATCATCTTTTATGAGCGGTTAATTTTATCTCCCTTCCCCCCATGTAGCAGTGTTTCTCTAATGGTTATAAAAAGTTAGAAGGGCAAAGATCCTAATGAGAAGGGCTTGTAGCTTGAAGAAAAAGTTAGGAGGAGGAAAATATTCAATGAGAGCCAACCCTAATGGTTGTAATAACCATTCAAAATTAAAATAAAATTTGGCTCAATCTAGTCAACCATATCATTCTCTTGCTCCAATATTCTTATGGAAAGGCCATTGTGAGATAAATAAGTCTTGAATCTAGATATACATAATTGCTAGAGATGGTGCATGAGATAGAGATAAGGGGAGTTTGCGAAAGACTTAGATCAAGAGTAAAGGATGTGTTTTAAATTGCTTTCTTAGGGATGACAAGTGAATAGAGTATGCATTATAGGTGTAAGTGAACAAGTACATTTAATGAATAACATAATACTTGTTCATATAATATTTGTTTATTTATAATTAAAAAAACTTGAATAAAATTTTAAAAACAGGCTTCGTTTGGGACGGCTTTTTTATTGCTTTCTAAAACGGAGTTTTAGTACAAAAATAAAAAAATTTGTACTAAAACTCCGTTTTAAAAAGCAATAAAAAAGCCGTCCCAAACGAAGCCTTAAATTGCTTTCTTAGGGATGACAATTGAATAGAGTATGCATTATAGGTGTAAGTTAACAAGTACATTTAATGAATAACATAATACTTGTTCATATAATATTTGTTTATTTAATAATTAAAAAAAATTGAATAAAATTTTAAAAACTTGTCATATTAATGAATAAATTTGAACATTGATTTACTTGTTTATTTATGTATGTGAACATACTCGATTGATGTTTAATAAGTAGCTTGCTAAGAATATAATAAAAGTCTCATTTAATGATGGCTTAATTTTGATGATTTTTTTGAATTCTATCAAATTTCCTATAGTTTACAACTTTTAAAAATTTTGTATATATTATTATATGCATATATATGATGACAATATCAAATAAATAGCTAGATTGATATATTTAATTTTTTTCTTATTATTGTTTATTCTCAACCAAAATAATTTAAATAACACCTAATAAAGTATGCCAATTTTTTAGCTAAATTTATAATTATGTCTAGTAATTTGACTCCATATTTAAATTATTAGTATCAAATATATAATTTATTATGCTTGATAAAAGCTCCATTTTAGCTGAACTTGATAGGAAATTAATAAATAAATTTGAACAAGATTTTAGAATTTGGATCATTTTCAAGCTTATCTTGAACACAATAAGAAAATACATGAACTAATTTGAACAATTAAATTCTTAGATTGACTCAAGATTTAGATTATTAAAGATATTATATTTTAAAAAAAAAAACATTCTTTTTTTTTTTGAAAAAAGAAAACATTCTCCAACAATTGTTGTTAGCAACTTTCCATAACAAGTTTTCAAGCGAAAAGCACTTTGTTTCTATGCCATTCTGTTTCTATTTCCGAGGGAAGATCCATGAGAGGAAAGTTGTCATTAACTGTTTCCATGGATCTTTCATTTTTTTGATCCAACAATGGCATGGGGAAATTTAGTGCTTTGTCTCATTTGAGCAAAGTTTTCTTCTTCTCTAGTTGTTTTTCTTTGATTTCATATTTTGGAGTAAATAAGGATAGGAAAAGCCTAATTTTGATCGAAGGGAGATCATGCATGGATATTGCCTTGCTTAGAAATCAATTTCCCTGCTTAAGATGTATTACTTTGCCCCTTCTTGAAGAAACTAATATTGCATATGTTTATCTTCTAGATTATAATAGTAGCAGAATACATGAAGGGTAAATTAAGGAAATTACTGCTTACACTTTAATGTGTAAAAGAGTGTATATAAAGATTAGGAAAATTTGTTCTACTATGTGTACATTAAATGTGCTTTTTTTGTACAAGTGTAAGCTGGTGGATATTCATTTGATTGTTATGATCCTATGGTGTAGATATACTTGTGCTTGTGCTGCTCCATGAGCTAAGATGAGTGGCAATCACTATTATCCCCCTTCACACTCACGGTAGTGGTTGTACTGTGAGTTTGATGCATAATTGGTGAAACCTGGAAGTTGAAAGAGACTTCGTTAGAATGTATGTCGGTTGCTCTTGAGAGGCGATGGGCATAATGTGAATGTGGCAAGCTTGAACTTGTTCTCAAACGAAGTGATAGTCGATCTCTATATGCTTAGTTTGAATGTGAAATACAAGATTATTGGCAAGTGCGATTTTTGAGATGTTGTTGCAATGAAGATCCATGGGTCATAGCAGAGGTATGTTGAAGTCTTGTATAAGTCATTGTAGCTAGATAATAATCTGCAGCAGTAGTGGAGAGGGCTATGTATTCTGCTTTAGTGGAGAAGCGAGCCACTATTGGTTGTTTCTTGATAGTCCATGAGATATGTGTAAAACCCAAAAAAGAGTAGTGTCCTATTGTGGATTGATGAGTGGATGTGTCACTTGCCCAATTAGAGTCAAAGTATGAACTCAGTTCAAGCAGACCTTTGCTGATGGGCAGCCCGTATGCTGCAGTGCCTTTGAGGTAACGAAGTAGATGTTTGAGCAGTTGAGAGTGTTCTTATAAAGGATTGTGCATATGTTGACACAATTGATTTACCACATAGGCAATGTCATTCCTCATTATGGTGAAATACTGAAGTGAACTAGTAAGATTTTGATACAGTTCTGGAGAAAATGGTGGGCCGGAGGACTTGGAGGTAGTATGATTTTTAGCTGGAGTGGGGTTGTTGGATGAATTACACGAAGTGTATACTTCTTTGTGAAGAATGGATAGTACATATATTTCTTGAGATAGAAATATGAAGTTGGATTGGTGGTGAATTTGTATTCCAAAAAAAGTTTGATCGAAGTCCAAGATATTTCATGGAGAAAGTCTAATAGAGGTTGTGAATGATGTTTCTGAGATTTTTTGGAGATGAGCCAATTATCAGAATATCATCGGCATAGATAATAAGATAAATGACTTGTAAGGAATAGGGAGGGATCAGTTTTACTTGGAAGGAACCCGAGAGATAGTAGGTGATTAGAGAATGTATTAAACTATTGCTTATGTGTCTGTTTGAGATCATATATGGCTTTCTTGAGGAGACAAATATGATTTGGAAGGTGCAGATCTTCAAAGCCTTTGAGCTGGTATATATAGATGGTCTCATGAAGTTAACCATGAAGAAAAGTGTTTGAGACATCTATATGATGTATATATCATTTTTGTTGAGAGTAAGAGTAAGCGGTACTCTAATTAAGGGCATTTTGGCAACTGGGTGAAATGTTTCACCATAGTTGAGTCCAAATTCTTGACGATTTTCTTGAGTAATAAGTCGAGCTTTATATTATTGGATGGAGCCATTGAGATGAAGTTTGATATGATATGTCCAATGACAACCAAGAGGTTTATGTGAAGATGGTTTGGATACAAGTGTTCAAGTGCCTTTATGTTGTAGAGCATGAAATTCAGCTTCCATGGCAATTTTCCATTATGGATGTTGGACAACTTATAAGAAAGTGGTGGGTTCAGTTTTAGATGTTGTGGATGAGAAAAGGTTTAGAAGATGGCGAGGTTTTAGGTGATCGATTTTGAACCTGGTAAACATGTTGAGGAGCTTGATTGACATCATTATTAGTGGAAGAGTGAATAAGAGATTGGTTGAGTGACGTAGTGGTTAGGTAGTGTTGAGGGGTTTTTTATTGAAGTATGAGTAATGGATAGTGGAGGTGTTTTGGCAGGTGGTGTTTGGGAGTGTTGATATGAAGGTAATAAGGATGTGGAAGAGTAGGAAGTGGGACTGAGTAGAATTAGATTAAGGGAAGTGGGCTGGGGACTTTGAACTTGTAGTGGTTAAAAAAATGAAAATAGGGATTCATTGAATTAATGTATATGTCGAGATATGAATGTTGGTGTAGCCGATGACCTGCACCGAGAAAAGTACACAGCAATGGAACAGTAGCAGTGCTCTGTAAATGAGGTTTTTGATATATTCTAGATAACTTTTCTCTACTCTTCCAAAGGAGAAGATATAGCCTAAACAAGGATTACTAACTAAGGTAATACTTAAAATAATACTAAAAGCATGAAATTATAAAAATAGTAATGCAAACGGTTAGGGGCAGAGAACGTGGCACATGAGTGGAGAGGGAATATTCTCTGCTATCCGTTATCAGGTATTAGCCGCATCAAATGTTTTACATGAGGATTGATCAATATATTTGTATCCTTTATGTGTGTCTGAATAGCCTAGAAAGATACCTAGAGTGGATCTGCGTTGTAGTTTGTGCCTGGTGGATGGCAGAAACCATGGGAAGCAAGTGCATCCAAAGATGCGTAGGTGATCGTAGGATGGTGTCTGATTAAATAGAAGTTGATGTGGTGATTTGTGTTTTGTGATTGGAGATGACATGTAGTTGATTAAGTACAATTTTGTGAGAGCTGCATTTGGCCATAAATGATATGGAAGATGGGCGTCGTGAAGTAAGGTTAATGTGGTTTCAATGATGTGGCGGTGCATGCACTCAGCTAGACCATTTTGTTCAGGGGTGTATCGGCTGCTAGTTTGGTGAAGAATACCATGAGTTCAAAGAAACAATTTAAGTGAGTGATTGATGTATTCAATACCACAATCATTGCAAATACATTTTATTTGAGATGAGAGTTGTTTTTCAATAAGTTGCTTGAATTGAATGAAAGTATGTATAACTCTTATTTTGCTCTCATGGGAAACATCCATGCATATCGAGAGAAATCATCAATAAGTAGTAAATAATATTTTTATCCTTGAGAAGATATAGTTGGGGAGGGACCCTATATATCATAGTGTAAGAGAGCTAGAGGAGTACATTTGCGATTGCTAGAAGGTAAGAAAGATAATTTGCGGTTCTTAGAGGCCATACAAGAAAAACATGAAGATAATTGAGCTGAAATTTGAAGCTCTTGATTGTTTTTGAAGATAATTATTCTGTTTAGTGTGTGAGGATGGCCGAGACATCTGTTCCAACGAAGGCCGAGCAAGAGAGACATGGTGAGAGCTTTTGGAGTAGACCATGAAGAGAAATGCAATGGGTATAGGCCGTTACGGGTGGGTCCCTGATGGTTATAGTTGTGGTGCTGATCAAGCATTTTGAAACCCAAGGCATCAAAATAAATGTAAAGGTTATTATCATGAGCGAGCTTGTATATTGAGAGTAGATTGTGAGATATATGAGGAGTATGAAGAAGTTGAGATAAAAGTAACTTACATGTAGGAAGAAGTAGTAAGCCTTGTCCGCTATGATGAGTGTATTAATATTGTTTCCAATAGCAACTTGATTAGCTCTTGTGTAGTTTGTCGGTACGATGAGATTTTCAATGCTTGATGTAAAGTGAGATGAAGCTCCATAATCAAGGATCCATTCATTTTGAGGGAGAATGGAGGAAGCTACCATGGCCTTGGGTGTGGAAACAACTGATGGAGCTGTACAGTTGACATTTAATCAATGCCAACAATTCAAAGCAGAGTAGCCTCTTTTGTTGCAGATTTGACATACAGGCGGTGTGGAGGCTAGTTGAGTGTTAATGAAGGTTCGAGGAGAGGTATTCGATAAGAAATGAGGTCGACCTCAAGTTCCTCGTCCATGACCGGTGTAGAGTTGATAAGATGGGTTTTGAGATAGATTCATTTTGGTTGAATCTTTGGAGATATATATATTTTTTAATTTTTTATTTCTATTTTTTTGGAGATATTGATCTCTTCACTGAAGAGAAGAGAAGAAATTGTCAAGACTTATAGGCATAAGTTGGGTGTGGATTGATGTTTTGAATGTTTGATATTGTGGTGGTAGACCATTAAGGATGTATATGATTATATCTTTGGGATCAACAGTGGATCTGACAATTGATATATGATCAGTAAGTGTTTTGATTTCAGTAAGAAATCTGATAATGGATGAGTTTTTCATGAAAATGATGTGTAGCTCATTTTGAGCTGTATAACACATGATCTGTTAATGTCCTGGAGATGGCGTTTAATTTTAAAGTGTTCCATATGTCACAACAGATGTTAAGATGATGAACATATGAGAGAATGGAGGAGATAAGAGTGGAGCATAGAGCAACTTGCAGATTTTGGCTGATGAGAAGTCATAATCTATAAGCAGGGTTTATACTGATGGTGGAATCTTGTTTGAAAATGTTAGGCAGAGGTATTGGGGTTATACCGTAGAGAAATCTGGAGAATCCATTCGCTGAAAAAAGCTTTAGAATATGAGATTTTCATATGGAGTAGGTATCATTTGAGAGTTGTTTGGGAGCTATTATTTTAACATTGGAGATGAAAAATTTTAGAGAAGAAGGGGTGTGAGGATCAAAGGAGTTGAGCTGTGTACTGTCGTTGAGTTGTGAAGTTGCAGACTACTTCATACTATATATGCCATATCGTATCACGACTCAAATACCAAGAAGAAACTAATGCTGCTTACGCTTATCTTATGGAGTATAACAGTAGCAGAATATATGAAAGATAAAGAAAATTACCGTTTACATTTTACTGTGTAAAATAATACATATAAGGACTAGGAAAAAGTCGTTGTAGTCCTTAGGAAAAAGTTGTTGTACTATGCGTGCAGAAATATGCTTTTGCTTTATATGTGTAAGATGAATATTGATTTGATAGTTATGATCATATGATTTAGATATATTTGTGCTACTTCCTGAGCTAAGGTGATGGCACTCACTATTACTTTTACTCTATGATTTAACACTGGGTAGAAAAGCGTTGTAAGCCATGTTGCTGATATTAATGGGCATTCATTCGCTGCTGTAGGTATGATGCTGTAGGGGTGTCTAAGCTCCGGTGCAAGCTGACGAGCTTCGTTTAGCATATCAAAGAACTCTTTGATATTAATTAAGAAATAAGGTAAAAATTGTGTCTTTTCTTTTCTTTTTTTAACTGCGATTCTGTATCTTTCTTTTGGGCACAAGTTACAGTCTGCTTTGAATCGATTCTTCGTTTGTGCAAAGTTGAAAGTCTTCAACCCGCCGAAACTTCTGGCCGAAGAACAAGCTGAAAGGTGGTTGCAGATCGTAATTACTTTTCTGTTTTTTAATTTTTATATTGGCCTGGGAGAATCCTCTTTTTCGTTCACCTGTATTTGTCAGGGGGACCTTGCCTATTTCCTCCAGTCCGAGGTTGGAGCTTGGATATTACGTGCTAAATCGCTCAAAATTTAAATAATTTTATTATAGAAACAGATTACAGATCTTTTACTGTCAATGTTGCGAAAAAAATAAGTATTGGGAGCTCCTGATTTAAAAATGGATAAGAATGAATTTAAACTTATGATGCACATTTTATAAAAAAAAAAAGTTTGAAAGATATTTTTATAAAAAATAAAGGATTCAATTATATTCGTGTTCTAATCTCCTTTTGGCTCTATAATTTGCTATGATTCTGGTTTTGCAACTGGTTTTGGTGTTCATCCATGGTTTCTTTGGGTTTTAGTTCATATAAAGTTGGACAGAACTGTTTTTGGTGAGTATCTGAATTCGATCTATGTGGATCATAAATTGGTAATTCCTCTTTTGTTCTCAGTTGATAGGTTTTTTTCTTCAATCTACAAGATTTGATTTTAGTTTTTGTTTTAGTCTTGAGGCATGTTTCCCTCAAATGTAAATGTTTAATCTTTTTTTTTTGTCAGTAAGATTATTCCAGTAGGGTAGGGTGACTTCCCTGCAATGGAGACTGAGATGCAAAGCCAAGAAGACCTGCAGCGAAACCATTTCACGAAGCAGCTTGCTGCTTGTGTTAGGAGAATACAGTGGACTTATGGCATCTTCTGGTCTAAGTCAAGCAGAGATGAAGGGTATGTAGAAAACTGAATATCTCTGTATCACAATCTCATTTGTTTTTATATTTTCTTTTGCTGTTGTTTTATTTTATTTTACTTCTTTATTGAATGACTTTATGAGTTTTTTTTTTTAAGATAATGGAAATATTGGTTATGATGTTGAACTTTTTTGAGCTTTTTCAAGGCATATTCATGACATGCTTATATGTTAACAGGATGTTGTTGAGGAAGCCTTTTAGGCTGGATCTTATGTTTATCTCTTAGTGAAATATTTGCTAAAATTGAATATGAAGGAGCATTTTAAATCTTTTTGATGGTGCTTGAAATGAACGAAGTCCTTCAGGTTTCATTTAGAATTTAAAGAAATCATTAAAATTTATGTCCTCTTTTCAAAATGAGGGCAGTCATACCTTTGTAGATTGTGTCAAGATTTTGGCTACTTATCATCCGTTTCCATCTCTTTTGCATGGAAAGTGATTTTAGAATTGAAGAAATGTCCTATAATAAAGAGTCCTCCAACGGCTCTTTGTGCTAAAAATGATTACATAGGTTGATTGGACTGGGAAGCATATTATGCTTAGATGGTTTATTATCTACAAGTTATCTTTTACTCTTTGATGTTTGTTTTCTATAGCCTACTATGTAGTTTTTATTGTAATTGCGTTGATGGTTCATAGGTCATTAGAGTGGAATGATGGATACTATAATGGTGGCATCAAGACTCGGAAGACCACTCAACAAATTGATTGTAAAGAGGATCAAATGGATCTACAGAGGAGTGAACAATTGGGAGAGTTATATGAGTCTCTTTGTACGGGTGATTGCAATCAGCAAAACAGGCCGTCTGCTTCATTATCTCCTGAGGATTTGACAGATGCAGAATGGTATTATTTGGTCTGCATGTCCTTCACTTTTAATATCGGCCAAGAGTATGTGTTCTTCAACACCCTTGAGATGTCTGCTTTTTTTGTTGATTTTGTTTTCCTATTTTAAGAATGCATCGGGCTTGTTATGTGATAGAAATGTACCCCTCAAACTTAAGGGAAAATTCTATAAGATGGTAGTGAGGCCTGCAATGCTTTATGGTGCTGAATGTTGGCCTTTAAAAGAGAAGCATAATACTAAGTTAAGTGTGGCAGAGATGAGGATGCTTAGGTGGATGAGTGGCTTTACCCTTAGAGATAGGATACGAAATGAGCATATACGTGAAAAGGTTGGAGTAGCTCCAGTAGAAGATAAGATTAGAGAAAGTCGCCTTAAATGGTTTGGTCACATAAAACGGCGGCCTTGCGATGACCCGGTTAGGAGAGTAGAGGTATTAGATTTGACTTATGTTAAGAAAGGTAGGGGTAGACCTAAAAAGACTTGGTTAGAAAATATTAGGAATGACCTTTCTTTATTAGATTTAAACGAGAATTTGACTTTTAATAGGACACAATGGAGAAAAAGGATTCATGTAGCCGACCCCACGTAGTGGGATAAAGGCTTGATGTTGTTGTTGTTGTTGTTGTTGTTTTCCTATTTTAACTCTTTTTGAATCATCTATTCAATATGCTATCTTAATGGTATTTGTTGTTTAACATTTTGGTGTGATCGAGTCATTTCTTGGAACCAAAATATGTTCTTTTTTCCTTGGATTTACTTGGATATTATTCTAGTAAAAGCATGCTTTAGGGGACGGCATTATGTCCTTCATGTTTTCCATTTTTTTTGGATTATTTGGCCTCATGATAAGCGTGTTGCTACAATTACTGCATAATTCCTATATTCACATTTCGTAAGTTATACAGCTTAAAACTCTTATAAATGTTCTATGATATTTCACCTACAATTTGTGTGCATGCTGCCTCCTTTGGAACTCTAGCTTCTGGGTGATAGGATATGAAGATAAATTTATCTTTTTACAAGCTTCTATCAGCTACCTTTTACCTAAATGTATTTCTTATCATTTTCTATCTAACATCTACATTATGATACCTACCACATTTAAGTATTATATAAAAAAGATGATTTCATTGTGTTGAGGTGTCCTATAACAACACTTTAATAGAAGAAAAGGGAGAAAAAAAGGGATAAAAGCTTATGTTTTAAGCCATAGCAAGGAGAAGCTCTTGCAATAGAGGAGAGTAGAGAGGAAGTTCTCACAATAGTTGTAGCAGTAGCAACATCTTGAGGCTGGACCGCCACAGAGGATCAGTACATGATGGAAGGGACGACTAAACGAACACAATCAGACTTAGGAAAGCACCTCGACGGCTCCTTCCCTGCACTCGTGATCTTCGGGCTGTTGAACCCTACCTCTTCAACACCTGAAAAATTAATCAGGATACAGAAAACAGAGGATGCAGATTCTACCTTTTGGATCAGAAAACTCAAAAACTGTTTTATTTCTGTCTAAGAGAGACTATATATACAAAAATAACAGAAGAAGGCTATACTGTGGTAAGAGCTACATCGCCGACCCACACACACCCAACAACACATATTATTAAATTTTATTTTGAGACGCTCCGGCTGGGAGAAGATCCAAGATTAAAATGAGGGGTAAAGTCAGCTATGTTAAATACAATCAAAATATTGTAATCACCAGGAAGATCAATTTGATAGGCATTGTCATTTATTTTCTTAATAACTCTAAAAGGCCGCGAAAGGTCGCGTAGGAAACCGTTCTTTCCTCCGTCGGATCCGGACGAGGTCTCCTTCCTTGAACTGTACTGATTTTCGGTGCTGATTTGCTCTTGCCTGGTATTTGTTGTTCTGTATGACAATCTCTTCTTGGACTTGCTTGTGTAGTTCTTTTATCTCTATACTTCTTTGTTCTCCTTCAGAATTGTAGGTAGTGGGGATTAATATAGGGATTAAATCAAATGGGGTCAAGGGGTTACTACCATAGACGATCTCGAAGGGACTGTGCCGGGTAGTATTATTGGGAGACCAGTTGAATGAAGATTCAAATTAGACCAAAATCAAATCCCATTGTCGAATATGTTTTCCCACAAAGCAGCCTAGTAAGTTCACCAAGCTCCGATTGACGGTTTTAATTTGACCGTTAGTCTGTGGATGTGCTACTTGGCTGAATTGCAGTCCGGTTCCCATTTTTCTCCACAATATTTTTCAAAAGTGACTGAGAAATTAAATAAATGAAATTGGTTCGTGTGAGATAATGATACCAGTGACTATTAATGCCTAATGACCTTAACTAAAAAAAAAAAAGAAATAATGCTGACACAATAAAGTAATTAAGTGATCATACTAGTGGACAAGAAAAGATGCTCAGGAGAAGTGAGTGGAAAGATGTTGCAGATATTCTCTTTTTTTTTTTTTGCTTTGGTGAAATAAAAGCAAAGCTGAGATGGCGGTTATGGATTGGTGGTAATAAATTGAAAGAAAACAATTTGAAGACACGTTTTAAATGAAGCAGTTAGTTTAAACTATAAAGGTAGGAGTTCTCCTGAAAGGAAAAATGATTCTCTCTACCTAGCAGTTTTCAACTCAAGGTTTCGTGGAGGAAGACGGAGCTATTTGGCCGATGATGCCTGCAGCTGGTTGGAGAGGACCGAGCCTTAGCTGGGCTTCAGAGTGACGAGCAAAAGGGGACGGGTGGAGCAGAGATTCGGGAGTTTATTTGTGGTTACGGGCTCGGACGGGGGAAGCTTGGACGGAGCTTTGTGGAGTGGGAGGTCTGATAAGATTTGGGAACTAGAAGAGAGAGTTTAAGCGCTGAACCGTGAAGTTCTGAGAGCGAGAGGAAAAAAAAAGTCCAAACTCCTTCGTTATGGTTCATTTTATCAGAGAAAATTGAGACGATGCCAGCTACACTTGAAACGACGGAAGGAGGGGAAGCAGGCATCAGTCCTCTCAAATTCATTTTGACGGCAATATCTGCATATTAAAGCCAGCCACGACACAGAGACAAACAAGGTAATACATTTAATTAACGTTTGACTTTTCCTCCATTTGGTAACCTGGCCTTGATAAACTTTATAAATTTGAGCAACCATATTAATGATATGTCTTTAAGATGCTAATTCAAAATGACAGCCATCACTTAATTAGTCCGAAAATTGTTTTAATTAGCGTGTTATCCTCGATTCGCGTGTTGGCTGCCTCGTTTAGCATGTCGATTTTATCGAACATCAAAATTAGACAAATTCATAGTGCATTTAGAGTATTGACAATGTCCCGGTCGCAATGACGTAGTCCGTTCGTCAATCGGAGGTCATTCGAGCATCGTCGAGCCCTCATTTTCCTTGAAATGCGCGTTGCTGTATTAGGACCCTCATCGGTCATGGCATAATTCTATTTTGGACAAATTGGCAATCATTTTAAAGCACTGACGGCATTCAGGACGCAGTGGCGAAGTCCGTTCATCGATCGGAGATCATTTCGCCACCGACGAGGCTAATTTTCCTCGTAATGCGCATTCGCAACATATTTGAATTGCCTTTGGAATTTGCGACACCACCTCAAACAATACAATTTGATCAAATAAAATATATATTATGAATGTCGACGACGTTCTGGACGCAATGACGTTGTCCGTTCGTCGATCGGACGTCGTTTGATCATCATCGAGGCCTCGTTTCCCTCGTAGCGCATGCCTTCGCATCATATTTGAGCCGCCTTTGAAAATTTTCAACACTTTAGACGATCCAAATTTATTAAATAAAATGTATATTCTAAATGTCGGGGATGTTCCGGACGCAATGACACTGTCCGTTCATCAATCGGACTTCATCTGGGCATCTTCGAGGCCTCATTTCTGTCGTAGCGCAGGCCTTTATATTATATTTGCATCGCCTAGAAATTCACCACCATCTCGGATCATCCAAATTTATTAAATAAAATGTATATCCTGAATGTCAACGACGTTCCGGACGCAATGGCGCTGTCCGTTTGTCGATCGGATGTCGTCTGAGCATTCTCGAGGGCTTGTTTACATCGTAACGCAGGCCTTTATATCATATTTTGAATTGCCTAGAAATTCACGACACCACCGATGGCCGTTGCAACAAATGGAGATCCAAAAAGCATTTCAATCATCTCTCTAGAAGTGGATCTTAATCTTTTATAATCATTAGGTCTCTTCTTATTAGCAAATGCATGAGAGTTGAAGAGCTTCAGCACTGACCTTTCTCCAAGCCCTCTAATCTAAATATTTCTGTCTTCTTTTTAATGACCGTTGCAATCATTATTGCAGCTGAGCCCATTCGAATTGTTACCAAAATTCTACTACCAAAACTCCCATAAGCCAAAGGGACGAGCATCTTCTCCTATTTACTTTTATCCTGCTTCTCATCATCCTCCCATTTGTCATCCAGCACGAGTAAGAACTTTTGGACATGATCTCAGCCCAAAGATTATCTTGAAGTGTCTCAAGTGTCTCTAAATGAGGCCTTTCCTTCTTAAGAGATTCCAACATATCTGTAATGACTTTTTTTTTCACATCAAAGTCATTGGCAACACAAACTCACATTTTAAGATCAAATTCCTTTGTCATTTTATCTTTCATAAACATGTTGCAAGAGAGTTGTCTTTCCCATACCACCATGGCCCACTATAGATAGGAGAGAAATGTTTCTATACAAATTAGCCCCATTAATAGGAGCTTGGTGTCCGTCATTTGATTTGCTTCCTCAATCAATACATAACAAAGTCCAATGCAATCCACATTTAATTTGGATCCTTCTTTATCAAATTTAAGATTCTCGGGCTTGTTGTAGGGGTCAACAACTATCAATTAAGAGGACTTGAGTTTGAATCTTGTGTATGCGATGTGTGTGTGAGTTTCCCTTAATTGGCCTACATATCTTGATCGGGCATGAATCTTGAGGAAAAATCAAGTTGAAAACGTCCGACATTAAAATTGGGATCATCCGAACTCTGATTTCAGCAAACTTATAGTCTAACTGAACGTCTCGAGAATACGAACCCAACGACACTAAATTCGATTCAATCCGAGCCCAAATGGGTCCGAATCGAGCACCCGAAGCGCTGTTGAAAGGTTCAAACTACAATTTGGATTACCAAACGGTTTCCAAACGTGACATGCTTATAGTCGAATCGAGTGGCTCAACAAGACAAATCCAACGAGCCCAAGATCACAAAATTCCGACATCATTAAGACCTTTAAATGTCTAATGAACGGTTCACGATCAAGGGATTCAACATCGGTCGTCTATCCTAACCACTTCCCATTTACCCTTGATCTTCCTCCTATTTACGGGCCATGTCACTCTAGGAAATCTATAAATAGACCCCTCCTCCCTCTTGAAAGGAGATCCAAGCAAGAGAGCAAGAGAGAGAACGGAGATCGCTCTTGCCTCCTCGCTCCTCCTTGACCATCGCCTGGAGTTCCACCGGGCCACCACTTAAGGCCCTGAGCTCGACCGAACCACCACTTGAGGCCCTGAGTTTCACCAGACCACCACTTGAGGCCCTGAGTTCGCCCGGACCACTACTTGAGGCTCTGAGCTCCCCTGGACCACCACTTGAGGCCAGAGCTCCACCGAACATCCACCTTAGGCCCGGAGTTCTGCCGGACCACCACCTGTCACCCGGAGTTTTTCCAGACCACCACCTGACGCCCAGAGTTCTGTCGGACCATCACCTGATGCCCAGAGTTCTGTCAGATCACCACGTGAGGCCCAGAGTTCTGCCAGACCACCAGCTGAGGCTCGGAGTTCTGCCGAACCGCCACTTGACGCCCGGAGTTCTGCCGAACCACCACCTGACGCTCGGAGTTCTATCAGACCACCACCTGATGCCCAAACTTTTGCCGGACCACCACCTGAGGCTCAGACTTCTGCCAGACCACCCCTTGAGGCCGAACTTCTACCGGACCACCACATGACACCCGGACTCTATCGGACCACCACCTGAGGCCTATAGTTCTACCAGAGTACCGCCCTACTACTACGGTCCTTCTGACCTCTATCGCCAAACAATGATCTTTCTAACCACGGTCTCTTGCCAACTACGGTCCTTCCGATCTCCTTCGCCTACTACGTTTATTCTGATCTCCATCGCTAGACAACGGTCTTTCTAACCTCAATCTCCTACCGATTACGATCCTTCCGACCTCTGTCGCCTACTACGATCCTTCCGACCTCCCTCACTAGACAGCGGTCTTTCTACTCTGTCTCCTGCCAACTATGATCCTTACGACCTCCATCGCTTACTACGGTCTTTCCGACCTCCATTGCCAGACAACAATCTTTCCGACCCCAGTCTCCTATCGACTATGGTCCTTTCGACCTCCGTCGCCTACTACGGTCCTTCCGACCTCTCTCGCTAGACAACGGTCTTTCTGACCCCAGTCTCATGCTAACTACGGTCCTTCCGATCTTCTATTGACTACGGTCCTTCCAACCTCCATCGCCAGACAATGGTCTTTCTGACCTTGGTCTTCTGCCGACTATGGTCCTTCCGACCTCCCTCGCCACACAACTGTCTTTCTGACCCCTATCTCCGGCCGACTACGGTCCTTCCGACCTTCGTCGCATACTACGGTCTTTCCGATCTCTATCCTATCGACTATGGTCCTATAGACCAAACAAATGTCTATGTTGATTATTGTAACTCCCACCATGTAATGTGCTCTATATAATGTATATTTATGACATCAAGCCAATGCCTTCTCCCAAGGAAGGGCCTCGTTTGTAATCGACAGCAAATACTAGTGAATTCATTCAAACTGGGCCAGGCCTCATGGTTTTCCCCCTTTTCAGGGGTTTCCACGTAAAAACCCTTGTGTCTCTTATGGACGCTACGTTATCTCTTTCATCTGCTTGTGTACTGGATCTTCGTATAATGTGAAGACGTTAAACTATATATATCTCTACCACCGCGAATATTTCAGGACGCAACAATTTTATTTTTTTTCTTATAAGGAATTGATGACAAATTATTCTACACTCTACAGACAATTATGCAATATATTTCTTGTTGAGAAAAAACCATTGGATATTATGGTCATCCATGATGTGATATTTTATATCATAAATGGAGTCATACGAAAGTTGAGTAAGGTCAGACACATTCCTGTCCTGAGAAAACCTTAATTTTTATTATAGGACAGCTTGCAATAAAAGAATGTAAATCCACATTCAATATTGGCACCTATAAGGTAACCAAAGGAGCCATTGTGATTGTTTGAGAAAATAAAAGTGATATACGCAACACAACCCTAAGTATAGAAATAGTGGGAGTTACGGTATATTTGAATATAGATAATAATATTTGGGATCAAAGATAATGCCATAGGAGTGATAAGGGCCTAAAGATTCTTCTTTCTTAATTTCTAATTTAAAATCTATTGAATCTAGCTTTTGTGAAAATTATATTTTAGGAAAATAAAGAAGAGTTAGTTTTTTAAAACTGAAAGAGAAAATAAAACCAATATGCTGAAATTGGTTCTTGTAGATGTCTAGAGGCCATCCTTTATCCCATTTTTGGGTAGTTCAATATGTTATGTCACGTTCATAGGCAATGATCGACTTTGAAAGCTATGAGTTTATTTTTTCAAAAATAATCTCGTGTGTTTAATTACTTTGTATCATGAAAAAGCTTAGATGAAAATGAGATTGGTGTAAAAATTCTATGCACTGATTTAATAATGGAGGAGACTAATGGCATAGAGTTCAGCAATTATTACATTGTTAATAAGATTCGTATGGAAGGAATAGTCTCCCATCAACTCCCCAATAGATTGGAGTCACTAAAAAAATGAATGCGACTTTAAATAAAAGGGATAGAAGCATGAGATTACATGCAAGACTGTCAAAATACTTTGGGTGGATGCAATAAATACAACTTACCTTTTCATTCGAGTGGTCCAGGTTAAATTTTGAGAAGGTAAATTAGACTTAATATAAGGCATTACCCAAAGATTTAGCCTTCATTTCAAGCCTTTATAATCTGATTCTAGGTTTCCCATAGCTGCAAGCTATTATGGTTAATTACCTCTCACGGTTATGAGAGAGAACTTTTAGTTAAATTTTGTTGTTAAATATTCACTAAGCATTGAGTGTATATTAGCAACAAATTTGGTAGTTGAAGTTTAGACTTAAAGTAGATGATGGGGGAATGATAAAGAAGTTGATCAAGATCTCATAGTTTTATCATCTTGGATTGTTATAGCTCTTGGTTTATTTATTTCGCGGTGGTAGTCAACCCAACCCAATTCAAAGATCATTGTTAGCAACCATGAGTTTCCTCGACTTTAGTTCACTTGAGGATTCATTACTTGAGAGTTTTTCATTGGGAAATTTGTGGGCTTGTTAATTACCATAATTTCATTTTACAGTAAAGTCACCTAGTTAGAGAGCCCTGATCATAATCAATTACATGACGTGCCATTTGATAATAAAACTATCAGTTAAAAGACACGTGTCACATCAATGAATCCTAACAACACACATAACAAGACATTAGCTATTTAAAAACTTAATAATTGTTTCAAAATTTATCACCCTCGACAAATTATGTTGATTCTCGATGAATTTTGCTTTAAGTTTATGGGTGGTTGATTTCGCTTGAAATAATTTTAAATTTTAACTAATATTAAGTTCTTAAAAGATTAACTTTGAAATTTGAGCGATGGCTTTGGGGGGGGGGGGGGGTGGGGGGGGGGGGGGGTGTTTGAGTAGGTGATTCTGAGGGCAAGGCCCCTTCTGGCTCATATTTTGTATCAACATGGACATTATTGGAGTTTTTTAAATGATTTTGTTATACTATTTGAACCTTATCAGCTCTGGTTGCTTATTACTATAACATTTGAGTTTGTTGTTTTTTTTAGTCACCACATTGGTCAAGTGACTTTCAAAGTTTTAATTTTAAAAACTTCTTTTTCAAAAGGCATTGGAGGCCTAATATAGATGTAGAATGAAATATCTTATCAATTTGAATTTTTCATGTGGGGTTATTTATCATATAGTTTAAGTTTCGTCAACTCTAATCCTTGTTAAGGAGTAGACTTGAAATGAGAAACTTATGACCTTGCCCTATGGGCAATAAGGCAATGTTATGAGCATTATGACTCTCAATGTTATGAACTTGAATTTTTCATGTGGGAATCTCCTGCTTGGGTTTGGGTGCTTAAGAGAAATAAGTACGGATCTCTCTTCTCTCTCACTCTCTCCATACATCTCTTGTCACTTACACTGTTCTCACACACTAAACAAAATAGATAAGTCTCAAGATGCTACCAAAGGATACCACCCTTGAGAAAAACGAGAAGAGAATTGTCCAGTCCACCTCGAAGTGCTACAGTGCCCGTTTGGAGCATTATGACTCTCAATACTCTACCTCTAGTCTGTCTGATAGTGTTGCGACATTGAATTTAGAGCGCTGTGTTGCTCCGCTCTTTTGTCTTTTCTTCCAAAAAACTTTGCAACGCTAGGGCGCTCGGGTGCATAGTGCAGGGACGCTCGGGTGCACAATGCTGGGATGCTCAAGTGCACATCGTCGAGGCATTGCATAAAAAAAATACAAATAAATAATGTAGTATGACTATATAAATCTAATTTTATAATGTGAATTTTATATAAAATTTATAGGTGTAAATTATACCTAAATATATAATATAAATTAGTTATTATTTATATTAAATTTATATATTTATTTATAAACTAAATTTCTATTAAATATAAATTAAAATCAAAGATTAAATTTTTAAATTAGTAATTATTTATATTTAAATATATAATATAATTAATAATTATTTACATTTAAATTTAAAATTATGGAATATATTATTTATGTGTAAATTTTATTTATTTTTTAGTCTCAAAATTCTTAGAATTAAGAAGCTTTTAAGATTAGATTGTCATATTATTATGTTAATTTTATTAATATTTAATAATATTATTATATATTATGTCATCCAGTTCGACCCCGATTAGAACCGTGAACCTCTACTTCTTTCGGTTCGTTGTTTGGTCCAATTTTTGCAACCTTGGGATGTACCTAAGTTTTGTGTAACGTGGTGTTGAAAATTTTTATGAGAAAAGTGTTATTACCCCTGAATTGCTTCTATTATTTTTCCAAGTTTGGTTTCCAACACATCAAAATTTTATGGCTGATTTATTTTCTTCAGTTATCTACTTCACTTAATTTTGCATTCACTTATATAATGTTTCCCAGCTTGCCAGGAAAGGTTTATGAACGTAATGAGCCCATCTGGTTGAACAATGCACAACTTTCAGAAAACATTTGTTTTTGTCGCTCCCTTTTAGCTAAGGTTAGATCATTGCTGAGGTTTTCACTAATTCTCCCTTTGGTTTATCATGAATGAGAAAACTGATCATTTGATTCTTTTAATTGCATATGGATCGGCCGCAAAAATGGATTTGCAACTTATGTTGCCTCAGAATGCATCCATTAAGGTATGGATGGAGGACTATATTGTAATGTATACTGTTCTTATATCAGTCCATGGTAATCAATATAAGTGCCAACTAAAATATGCAATCGGCAAAGTGAATGCATTCGTGATCACAAATACAGTGTTAAAGTTGCTTCTATTGAATAATTTATGTAAGATTATCATCTCTAAAAAGTTAAAACACTCATTTATCTTATTTAAAAAATCACAGTTCAGCCATGGGCAGACAACAACAATAACAACATCAAGCCTTTGTCCCACTACGTGAGGTCGGCTACATGAATCCTTTTTCTTCATTGTGTCATGTTAAAAGTCAAATTCTTGTTTAAATCTAATAAAGAAAGATCATTTCTAATATTTTCTAATCAAGTCTTTTTAGGTCTACGCTACCTTTCTTAACATAAGTCAAATCTAATAACTCTACTTTCCTAACCGGGTCATCAGAAGACCGCCGTTTTATGTGACCAAATCATCTAATGCAACTCTCTCTAATCTTATCTTCCATTGGCACTACTCCAACCTTTTCACATATATGCTCATTTCGTATCCTATTTCTACGGGTAAAACCATTCATCCACTTGAGCATCCTCATCTCTGCAATACTTAACTTAGTATTATGCTTCTCTTTTAATGGCCAGCATTCGGCACCATATACGGTAGATAAATTATTTACGGGCAGAAAGAATGGAAGGAATGTTAAATAATTGTTTTATATGCTTTTATGATGAGTAATTGTTTCCTTTATACCACAACATCAAGCCTTTATCCCACTACGTGGGGGTCGGCTACATCAATCCTTTTTCTCCATTGTGTCATATTCTCCTATTAAGAGTCAAAATCTCAAACAGTTTCTTTTATGCTGCATATTAATTTTAGCCTATTGATCCCTTTTGGTTACAGAACTACTTAAAAGATTTATAAAATAAAATTTTTTGTGCTAATAGGTAACATCAACTACTTTCTGTATGCCTTATGCTGATGTTTTTCGTCTATAACTGTATTCAATGTTGCCTTCATTTATATTTTGTCAATTTCAGACTGTTTTGTGCCTTCCCTTCATGGATGGTGTACTAGAGCTTGGAACATCGGAGCTGGTAAAATATTTTTTACTCGGGCTTGATAATGCTAGTTGACTATCTTTGGTTTCCTCATAGTTTCATCCCCTTCCATTTTGTTCTTTTGTTAACTGGGTATATTCTCAAGGTCTTGGAAGATCCCGGTTTAGTACACAGCATTACAAATTCTTTCTGGGAGTTTGAAGTTCCAGGTTTCTCTGAGCATTCCACTTTGAGTTCTCCTTTAGAAGAGGAGGACAATGTTTGCTTGATTTCAGATCATGAAGTTCTTGACACCATATTTCCTTCTTCTGTCGATTCCTATGCTTCCAATAAAAACAGTGAGCTAATCCATGACAATGATAACATGAATCATCAAAGTATTTATAAGGAAATGATTGATATTCCTGAAGACTGCTCCATTTGTGCTGATCCTTTAAACATCAAGAGACTAACTGAGCCATCACAAGTTCATATAAGGCATTTGATGGCTGATGAGTTCGGCAATGGCCTGAATAGTTCTTTGAACTTCAGTGAATGTGTGTCGTCATCTTTTGCTCAAAAAATCCTTTCTTCTCTCAAGGGCAAAGGGGTAAAAAGTAACTTGTTTGACCATCCCCAAGAAGATGATCATTCAAAAATTGGTTCCTTAGGAATTGAGGAAGATGACTCTCATAATGTTAGCACTATTTATACCATACCAGGGAACTTGAATCAGGGAATATTATCAACTGGCTTTCCTTTTCAGAATGGTCCTCATGGTTCAAGCTTCAAGGTTTGGGAAAGAGGTCCAACGACTTCAGAAATATTCATCAAGATTCCGCAGAGAATGTTGAAGAAGCTTTTATTTGATAGCAACTGGATGAATGGTGGTCAGTCAATGCAACCCCATGAAGAGAATATGCCCAGGAATAAAGCTTTTAAATCAGAAGCAGATGATGTTAATTCAAATCATGTTTTATCAGAGAGGAGAAGGAGAGAGAAGCTGAATGAGAAGTTCCTCATTCTCAGATCACTGGTTCCTTCTATCAGCAAGGTATATATATCTAATATGGTCATGCTTAGCATTCATAACATTGCCTGGTATTCTAATAGAGATCCGTTTTTAAAAAACTTATACGGTAAAGGGAGGAGCATTTTCGGTCAGAAATGTTTCTAATGGCATATACCTATACATCTTATTTACAACAATTTGATTATGTTTCTAACTGCATTGAGGTGCTTATCTTTTTGAAACAAGATTTCATTGTATATTCTGTTGAATTTGGGGCCATGGAAAGTAAAAACTTATCTACAAAATAAATTATTGGAGGTATAGAAAAACTTATCAAAAAAGTTAAAGAAATTATACTAAAAATGCTTTTAGGGTGCTAGCTTTTCTAAGTTTTGGTGATGCTCAATGTTTACATGTTATCCAAACCAAGTTGTTTTATAATGGAGAAAAAAATTTATGTAGTTGACTCCACATAATAGGATAAAGACTTGTTGTTGTAGTATCTAGACGAACTAGTTTAATTTCATGATAGGCAAACTACCTAAAACCAACCAAGAAATTTCATGTGTGTATTTATAAAATAATAATAATAATAATAATAATAAAATTATTTTGATCGAAGGAGACAAATCCAATGAAACCAAATTTAGTCCAATACGAGTTCAAATTAAATGATCAAAGCATTCTTGGAAGTTTCTGAGTATTAATTGGATGAGCAAATAATATCCAAATATGACATGCTTATAGTTGAATCCAGCGGCTCGACGAGACGAATCAAAAAGTCCAAGATCACTCAGTTTTGACATCATTAAGACATCTAAATGCTTGATAAACATTCTATGATCAAGGAAATTAATACCAGCCAACAACCGTCCAATGGAATACTTCCAACCTACTCTTGGTCTTGTCTTCTCCATTATTATTAAAGCTGATTCCCTTTGAAATGAGTTGCTTGCTCTAATAGTACAAAATATAAAATTTCATTTAACATTTAAGTAAATCTCTGTAAATTCTTGTAATGTCCTTAGGTTGACAAAGCCTCCATACTTGCTGACACAATTGAATATCTTAAAGAGCTTGAGAAAAGAGTAGAAGAGCTGGAATTTTGCAGAGAAGAGTTACATCATGACATGAGAGAACGAAGGAAGCATCCAGATATCATAGAGAGGACATCAGATAATTATGGCAGCAATGAGCTCATAAGTTGCCCGAAACCTTCAACAACTAAGAGAAAAGCTTGTGAGATTAATGATTCAGAAGCCGAACACCAGTTGCTCTCATCAACGAATGTGGTTACTGATATAAATGTCACCATGATAGGCAAAGAAGCGCTTATAGAGCTACACTGTCCATGGAGAGATTTCTTGCTTCTTGACATAATTGAAGCCATGAGCAACCTCCATTTAGATGCTCACTCAGTTCGGTCATCAACAGTTGATTCTACTGCTGCAATTGCATTGAGAGCCAAGGTCTGCATCAATGAAATTTAATTAATAAATCTTGTTGATATTGATGAGAATGCTGATGTACTTTTAAAATATGGTGCAGTTTATGAGCACAACAATGGCTTCTCCAGGGATGATAAAGAGATCACTTCAGAGAGTTATTGGCAAAGAACATATCAATTTGTAAGCTTCCTACTCATAATATGGTAGTTATCTTTTTGATGCAACAACAATGTTATAGGCAAGAAGTATTGTTCTTCTTAGTTTTACTTGTTCTTTATAATGTTCATTAGGGTGAATTCAAGAAAAAAGGAAAATTTGAACTATTTCTTGAGAGCTTTTATTTTTATTTTAGTAGTTTTTTTACAGCCTGAATGGTTTTATTTCTTATTAACTGTTTCTTAATAACTAGTTCTTAATATGGAAAATTGTACAATATCGATCTTTTGAATTTTGTATGCTTATGATCAAAATGTGCTTCTTGATAAGAGGAATCCGATGAGTTAAAGATTATTCAATTTTGATATGATTAATGCACTTAAATGCCTAATGAATTGTTTGGGATCAAGAGAATCAATATGGGCTATTTGGAGTATTTTTTTGAGGTTTTGTCTAGAATTATTAAATTTTCATCTCAAAAAATTATAAATAGATTTTCATTTTTCACATGAGAGGGGCCTAAAATGGGTGAGTAATTAGAGAACTAAAAAAAAAATCCAAAGCTCTATCTAACAAGTGATGTCGGCAATAACTATCATCAATTGCTAACAGTAGACCATCATTATCCCAATCGTAAGACTATCATCACACACCTAACCATTGTAGTTCAATTGTCATTATTAGATTGTTATTGATTAAATGTTATTACCCTTACCATTATCACCTGATATCAGTCAACGATATTATTATCTACTAAATGTCATTTATCTCTTGGTTATTGTCATCATCCTTCATTGCTCACCGACGCTCACTACTTCTGCTATAAGGGTCTTGGGGAAGGCCCCAAGGTCATAAGGGATCAAGCCTGCTTGTCATTATAATTTATAGTGGATTGATCCCCTGGCTTTTCTCCTTCTCAAAATTTTCTCGTAAAATTTTGTCTCCTACAACCTTTTCTTTATATGCTAAAATTTTATCAAAAATGAAGATATTAAACACATTTTCTAGCATATAATAAGGGTAAATGCATTTATTTTAAATGAGTCTAATCTTACTTGCTTGAACATAAACATTTGATGTCACTATAACAAGTAGTTTGAAGTGGTTATATTGATTGTCTAATATTATGTTGTTAGAGCAGGGAAGAGTGACCATTACTATTTATCTCCATAGGTGTTTTATGGAGGAGTGGCCATATATGAGTTGTTGGGAGGTTAGATGACTGACATCCTCCAAGCAATAATCTTTGAGAATTGCTATTGTGCTCTCCAAAATATAATCTATTGGCACTGCGACGCTCATCTCTCTGTTTAGATAGTAAAAATTTTTTGGGGGTCATACAATGTTGCCATTTAGTGCTAGTCTCTCTATTTTTCAGAATGGTAGTCATTTCTTTGGAGCGTTGCAGCACTGAATCTTTCTTAGCGCCAGGGTGTGCTTAGAAAATATTTTTTTATATATATAAATATCAAAATTCATCACCAAACTCATTTGAATGCATCTAATCTCCTTGATAGAGAGAGAAAGAATGAGATTTTAGAGAGAGAGTTGATTTCATTGGCCATTCTCATCCGTCAAACCAATTGAGAAAGTTATTCGTTTTGAGGTAGGTTATTTTTACCTTACATTAGTTTTTAATAATATTGTCGTTTGTGAGATTTTTTTTTATTTAATTTGGTTAAACTTCACAAAAAATCAAGTATCTTGATATCTTGAAAATTTTCACTATGTAAATTTTAATATATCGTTGTTCAAGTTCTTCTGCACGTGTGAAATGCTTGGGAGGTATAAAAGTCTGATATTATATATGATTAAGGAAAACGACATAGCTAATGAACTCATGAAAGTAAAGAATAAGGATAAAATAACTTCATAAATTGATTAAATCAGGTTTCTAATATTAAAAAAGAAAATTTCTTAAACTACTTTTGCTTTTAAGTATTCAACTCAAAGCCAACACTTGCACATAAATAAAATATTATTAAATAGAAAGATTTTTATAGAAGATTTGGCAGAGTATTTGCCCTCGAGTCGATAAGAAGCCTGGACCGTGGTCTCCAAAATAGTAGGAGTTTTAGCCCATGGTTGTCACCGGGCTCTAAGATTTCCCTCCTAAAGCCATTCGCTTTGCACAAATTTAGAAGGAAAGCTACCGCACGATGCAATTCTTGCCAAGTAAGTTAGTTTTCGATGGAAGAAGATAGAAAGTCCTTTTTCTTTTTGATCATTAATTAAATAATTAACAACCTTCGCCAGCAGCGACGTTGAAGTAGAGATCGACAATGTTGGGCAGTTCAGGAAACATTCCGACGAGCGACTCGGCGCCCATGAACCGCCGATCGAGCAGTGAATCCAAAGCTCTTGACTGTAGAATGGAATGCACGGGTCGATCTCGACCCACTTGTCATAACAGTGGCTTAAAATCGAAGGTCTGGCACGTGTATGCCTTTTCACCTAGCTCTGCCCCTCGCACGTCTTTCTCAAGAAGGCAACGCAAGTGTTAACCTCCCTTTTTCTTAAACCCTTGGTCAAAGGAGTTTGACCTGGTCAAATTGATCAAGCCAGGCCCCAAGGCCACCCCCATTGTGTTCACTAGGTCAAATAAAATTTGCTGAGCTCAAACCCAGGCTCTGGGTCAACCTGGGGGTTGACGTAGATTGACCCATACACTCTCCCTTTTTATTTTAAATCAAATTTAAACTCCCTTAGCCCAATTCTCTCCTCCACTGAACTCAGTTGGTCAGAACCAACCAATTGGGCCCAGACATGTGCTCTGGTTCAACTTGGTTGACCAGGTCAACCCAGGTTGACCCATTAGGCCCTATTGGATTAATTCAAGCTCTATTCCAATTAAAACCTACCCTTGGCTCAATCCACTCATCCCTTGGACTCATTTGACCAAATTGACCAGGTCAACTCATGGCTTGGTCAATCAAAGCCTTGGTTGGTCAAACCTAGCCTACTTTGGTTAAATTAAACCTATTAAAGCATTTAAACCATTCCTTTTGGCTCCCTCATTCAAACCATGGCCAAATGACCCATAATCCCCTCCTAATTAGCTCTAGATTCAATCTCAACCCTTGATCATGAGTCTAAGGCTTTAAATAGAGAGAATTAAGGTTTCATAGAGGACTTTTTGCTCGTTCTATCTCCCTAGACCTCCTCAGCTCTTGTGAGAGAGCTCCCACGACCTCCTCCACCCTTCCCAACCTAAATCCACTGTTGAACACTCGCAGGCAGTGAGATCTTCGACGAACTGAGGGAAAACGCGTTCAAAGCAATTTCGCCATCGATCCATAGGGTTTCAGGCCACGATTTCTTCTACAAGTAGAAGCGTGGACAATCTACAAGTGCAACAAGCCCTTATACGATTTAAACCGTCCACAAACCAAGATGAAAACTCAAACCCTAACCTAAGTCACGTAGGGTTAAATAGCTTTCTTTGTAGTGTGTTTTAGATTGCAAAATTACCCCCCCCCCCCCCCCCCCCACCCCCCCCCCGAATGCTCTTCACTTATTTTATTCATGTTTAAAATTTTGTGTTGTTTGGTTAACTCGTTCGAGAGAACGAGTTAAAAAGTGATATAGGGATTCGGGTTTGGGCACTCATTCGCAAGGATCCGGACCGTTGATCTCGCGATCAACAATCGGGATTGGGCCGTTTCGCAGTTTATAGGTTATAATTCTAACATTTTTTTATTTTTTTAGGTTTCTCAAAATCAAATTGGATTCATGCCGGGTAGGTTTACTATGGAAGCCATACATTTATTGAGAGGTTTGATGGAGAAATATAGAGAGAATAAGGAGAATCTACATATGGTATTTATTGATTTAGAGAAAGCATATGATCAAGTTCCAAGAGAAGTGCTATAGAGAGTTCTTGAAAAGAAAGGAGTTAATAATGCTTATATTCAAATCATTAAAGATATATATGCAGAAGCTATTACTTGTATTCAAGCACAAGGTGGCTTGACCAAGTATTTTCCTATTTTGGTTCAATTATATCAAAGATCAGCCTTAAGTCCATATCTTTTTGCTTTAGTCATGGATACTCTCACTAGACATTTTAAAGAGGATGTACCTTGGTGCATGCTTTTTGCTGAGGATATTCTTCTTGTTGATAAGACTAGAGAGGGAGATGAAGGTATACTCAAATTATGGAGGTCAACTTTTGAGTCTAAAGGTTTTCGCTTGAGTAGATCTAAAATTGAATATATGGAGTGTAATTTTAGTAGCAATAGACCTAGTGATGGGATTGTGACTTTGGGCGATCAAGTCATCAATAAGAGTACACATTTTAGATATCTTGGATAAATTGTTCAGAGTGATGGTGAAATCGATGGGGATATTATCAGCAAAATTCAAGTTTGATGGTTAAAGTGGAGGAATGCATCGGGCTTATTGTGCGATAGAAAAGTCCCTCTCAAACTTAAGGGAAAATTCTATAAGATGGTGGTGAGACCTGCAATTCTTTATGGTGCCGAATGTTGGCCAGTAAAAGAGAAGCATAATGTCACGACCCAACCCGACCGGAATAGATCCCGCTCACATCGGGCCGCGACGGAACTTGAAACTTGAAATTCAGGATCTAGTTTTGGGACTTGCTTCAGAACTTTTTTCCAAATGTAAAAACAAACAGAAACACATAGCTGCTATAAACTTCCAAATATACAGAACAGTTCATCTATATTTCTTTCATCAAAATAATCATGTACAATACAGTTCATGACTTACAAACAGAAAGAACAGAATAGAAAAGTCATGACTGTACAAAAATCAAAAGTACAAAATACCTAATCACTGATCAGACACAGAACTTCTAGTCCAAGACTTACTTCCCTTTTCCAGAACCTGAAAACCACGTAGAAAATAAGGATAAGCTAACAGCTCAGCAAGACTACACTCACCAATCAAAATCTCCAAAAATTCACATCGTGAAAATACATCAGAAGCAGATATTCCAATAGCCGTACAAAAATCGTATAGAAATCATATAGTCATCAGCATACAGACACTTGCTCAAATAGAAGTCAAATCACTGATATAGAAAAATGGAATTCACTTCATAAACAGAAATCGTACAGAGCAAACAGAATCGTACAAAACAAACAGAATCGTACAGAACAAACAGAATCGTACAGAACAAACAGAATTTTACAGAACAGATTTCAAATCAGATAAAATCACATTTCAACATCAGATCACATATCAGATTTCAGATTCCCAAACCCTTATAAAATCTCTACGATTGGCCCCTCTGCCTCCCTCCCCTGACACTGATAGAATCTCAGATTTTGGCCCCTTATGTATCCCTTTGTGTTTATAGCACCAGAACATAACAGATATACATAATTTTCAGAACAGAACTTATTTTCAGATTTCTCAGATTTCCCTGACACAGACAGAATCTCAAAGGATTCTAGCCCCTTATGACTCCCTTTTGATATCACAACACATCAAAACATTCAATTCAGAAAATCAGATTTCGTCAGAAAAATTGTTTGCGGCATAACGGCAGTATACGGAATTTCCACAAAATTCACATATTCAGAAATTTACCAAATTACCACAGATAGTACACAACATCATTATAAGACTTTCATTGTATTGAGATAGTAAATTCAGACATCCAGATAAATTGTTATTCGATCAAAACTCTGCAGAATTCAAAATACCTGATAAAAATCTTCCAGAAAATACTCAAAACATGCAAAAATATCATCTCAGAGACATACCAAAAGTTACGTGGTAAAAAGTTTATCGGTGCAAAACGAAACCACATATTCGCTAACAGAAACAAACTTTGGAACATAAAATCATCAAAATCCTCATTTCTGAAAATTGAGAAAGGCGGAATATTGTGCCTTACCTCGAGTCGGTCAACTTCTTCAACTTTGGCGACGGACAAAAACGGATCGAAGTCGCCCAAAAATTCACTTTTCTTCTTTTTCCTTCGAATTTCTCTCTATTGGGCTTTTCTCTCTCTCTTCAAAAGATCTCATTTCCATATATATCCAACCAGATCGTCCCGGACGATCGCAAATCGTCCAGGGCCGATTTGCCCTCTGGACAAAATTCGTTCAGACGTGTACAATAATCGTACCTGGACGAGTTTCTCTCGGGAAAAAATTTGTCCAGACGAACCCAGTTCGTCTTGGGACGAACTTCTCTGTCCAGAAACTCCTTTACAACCTGTACCGATCGTCCCGGACGATCCAACTTCGTCCGGACGAACCTGCAAGGAAAAACAGCTTTCACACAAAATACTAAGTTAAGTGTTACATAGATGAGGATGCTTAGGTGGATGAGTGGCTTGACCCTTTGAGATAGGATACGAAATGAGCATATACGTGAAAATGTTGGAGTAGCTCCAGTGGTAGATAAGATTATAGAGAGTCGCCTTTGATGGTTTGGTCATATTAAACGGAGGCCTTCCAATGACCCGGTTAGGAAAGTTGAGGTATTAGATTTGACTTATGTTAAGAAAGGTAGAGGTAGACCTAAAAAGACTTGGTTAGAAAATATTAGAAATGATATTTATTTATTAGATTTAAATGAGAATTTGACTTTTAACTGGACATAATGGTGAAAAAGGATTCATGTAGCCGACCCCACGTAGTGGGACAAAGGCTTGATATTGTTGTTGTATTAAATATTTATTATTTTTAAATTAATAATTAATTATAATTGATCAAAATATTTTATAAAATTTAAAATCCTATTTTAAGATATATTTTATAATTTCAAAGAAATATTTAATATACTTTAATCCAATATTTAATTTAATATTTAATTATTTTGAATATTTATAAGCTATTTTAAAATTTTAAAAACCTTAATATTTAATTTAATTTGATATAATAATTTTTTTTAAATATTAATGAATTTTGAATTATTTTAGATAGCTTTTAATGATTTTAAACTTTTATAATTCACTATAAATTCATTTTAATTCATAAAAATACGTACAATACCTTAATTTAAAAAAAAAATTACTAATTTTAATTTAAAATAAATTTTTTTCAGAAGTCAAAATTTATTTTTTTGTTTATTTCTGTATTATTTAATTAGTTGATTATGTAAATAATATTTAAATAATTAATATGATAATTATTTTAAAGTTAAAATTATTTTGAAACCTTTTTGAAACCCTCGTTCGGGTAACAAGTGGATTTCCCCTATAGTTAGGTACTCTTATCAATTGAATTACTTTTAATTACATTATTTTTCAAATTTTTTATATTTATGAGTATTTTAAATATTTTAAAATTACAAATATAATTAAATTCCTAATTTTGGGAGATTCACTTTGCGAAACTTTGAAAATGAATTATACACATGAATAGCATTAATGGGGAGGTGGATTAGTGGGTGATTGGATTTCAATCATTCAATAATCGCATCGTTAAACGTACTTAGTTGCTATTTTCATTGTCTTTTGTATGTCTAAGACGCACGAGCACTTAGCTTAGACACTCCTAGATCTTAGGATTGATGTATTTTATTTTGATACATTTCCTTTCATGTTATCCAAGGGTTAGTCAAAAACTTGTTTTAAACCAATTCAACATAGCGACACTCTAAGGACAATAATTAAGGATTAGTCTAGCGAATTTAGAAAAATTTTAGGAGCTAGGATAGACCCACGATTGACATGAAACTTTCAACATTTAAACTTAGTGGCTAAATCACCCAAATTGTTTTAGGAATTTTTAGGATCCTTTAGACCCCTTAATTAACAAACTCTAATTTAACCAGTAATTAGGCCCCGATAACTTCAAATAATTCTAATGAATCAATTTCAACTCAGAAAATTACCCATAATATCTTGAATTCTTTAGAATTTAATGCTTAACCTTAAATAATTAGGACCCCTAAATTGGAATTTAATTTAAACCTTAATTTAATTTTGATTAAAATTTATCTTTTGCCTCAATTAAATAATTAAAATTTATTTAAATTTTGAATTTTTCCCAAACATTTGAGAACACTTCTCTAGGTCATTTATTATCTTGGGGGTAATTCCAAACAATTTGGAGCTGAGTTGGATGAAAACCCTAAAATGCTTTTTGTTAAGGAATTTCGATAATTCATTAATTGGTCAAAAGTTCTAAAATTCATAACTTGGCCTAAAAAACTTCAAATTTAGCAAACTCAAAACCTAACTACTCCTCTTAAGGCCTAATATTTAATAAAATATTAGAACATCCAAATCTAGCCTATTTTCAATAGTGACCTTTTGGACACCCTTAGCCTAGCAAATAAAATGATCCCAGATCTTCTAAAATTGGCTACTAATTTGAACTTCAAAGATCACTGCCCTAAGCATTAAAATTGATCCACAAAATAAATTAAATAAAATAGACCTCAATTCACTAATATTTAAACCTTAATCAAAATTTCCCTTTTTAGCCTTCAATAGACCTGAATTCAAAATAATTTAAACTAATTACCTGACATATGAACTATCGAAAGCCGCACAAGCCTACTATACACACATAGATATGTTATGGAACCACTTCTAGCTCTACGATTAAGGCCAGTGTTTTTCATTTTTCTGTTTATATGATGTGATGCGATTGTATGTGACACGAGTGTTGATTGATTTGATTGCTCTGGTTTGTTGTGATGATGTTTGTTTTATTATTATGCTTTATATACTCTACTTATATTGTGATTTATGCGATAGATTACCCATGGGCTAGGGGCACTTTTTCTACTAATCCAATCTTATACATGTGGCAATGTACATGCAGCGCTAATAGATGGGGCATTAATCATTAAGCTTTAAAACTAACACTATTTTCTACAGGAACTCCAGAAATCACTAAAGCCCCCTTCCTAAATTAAAAAGAGCATGGTCAAGTGTAATTGACAATGTGTTTTATTTTCGTATATAAACTGCTTGAGTTGTTCTATATTCAACTGCTTGAGATTTTCTATTTGGATAATCATGTATGGGAGTCTAGATTTTTTTTTTCATGATGTAAATTTATAATTATGTATTGAGTTATGAAAGTCTTCAAAGGCATGGTATTTTAAATACTAGGTGCCCAAAGAGAGAAAGAAAGGCCTCCTCTAGGGGAGTTTCTTTCGCATTTGGGTACCCTTCTAAAGGACGATTTGGAGGAAGATGATCCTAAGAAGGAGATCTGAAGGAAGGTGATTCAGAGAAGGAAAATTCACTTGAAAATGAAGACTTGAAGATGAAATGCTTTGCTTTTAAGACTTGTGTCATTCAGTAGGATTATAATCAAAGTTGTTGTCGGTGGGGTCTAGCCACTATTACTTTTCTGCAGACCCTGGGTTGTACTTATACGGCACTTGTCGTGGACTTTGGACTTTACTTTACTCTGGATTTTATTTATATTGATGTGTTTACTATTGATTGTGTAGTAGAAATTATATATTTTTTCTATGTTTCTTTCTCGTATGTGCTTGACCTATTTTCGATAAGGTCTCAAGGATAAAAATCTTTTCTATTCACAATAAAATTTTAAAATTTTAAGAATTAAATAACTTAAAAATCTAGCAATCTATGAAATAGCCGAAACTGTCTGGGGTCGCATACATATCATTGAATTTCTCTCCCTCCTTGTTATAAGACACTTCCTTACCTACTGGTAAAGTCCGGATAATCTAGTCTATGAGGATAATGTGCCAGACTTGGAAAAGGTTAGTCTTTTCTAAAAATTATTTTTCATAAGCCTGTTTTTAAAATTTCAAGCATTCATGATTTGGAGACCTTTCAAACTAGCATGCATTGCATTAGAAATAAATTTAATTAAACTTTAATTGCATTAGCTCTAAGAGCATTCACTCTACATAAGTCCAAGGTCAGTTAAGAAACTCTCTAGACGTCGACCTTACTTCCCAAATAATTAATCTACCTATACATCTTTCATAAAGACTGAACAGTATGGATTTTACGCGCCTAGGTGGTTAGTTGGCTTTCCTTTTCAAGTAGGAAATAAGCCCAGATGCATCAGTTAGGACACATGTGTTAGTGTTGGATATACACTAAACCCATTTTAGATCTAGGATTCAAGGCTACTACATTGGGTATCTCGTAGTATTTCTAATCGGTGGGTAAGTTCCTTTTCTTCAGAGACTATAAATCCTGCTTATTTGCATCACATGGATAACGCCACCTCAATCCTTTCCATATGTCTGCCTCTAGTGTATGATTTATGTTCTCTAACCTCTTATCACTGCCTTAGTCCCTCCGGATACTGAGATGAACTGTGTATATTGACTAAGACGAGTTGAACAATTTCTTTTCCTTTGAGTAGGATTTTTAACCCCTCTGTGTCAATCCCTTTTTAAGAAGAATAATATTGAATCCTTAATCGAGAGTATTCTTGGGCTCCGGCCTGAGATGTAATTAATCACAGGGGCTTGCGCCCATGGAAAAAAAATTACACAGTAAATAAATCTCACTCAAGCTGATGTATCGGGTGTGGGAAACCCCATGACACTAATCAGGTCGTACATATTATCACCCATCGGGGTGTGCTGGGGAGAGTCGTTATCCTCAATGATTGATCATATGTAGGATCTAATCTGCCATCCCATTGGCCCGCTTGAGAAGAGCGCGGAGGCATGCGATCGTTTCTATCCCTCATGTGGTGCAATTATATACCCTCTACACATTGTAGTAGCAGTGGTGTCCTTTCGGAGGACTACAATAAGCCATTGGAAGACATTGCGAAAACGCACATGCTATATAGATATAAAAGATGTTTGAGGGTAGGTTACTGTCATGCATATATATATATATATATATATATATATATATTAGGGACATTCACAAGAAGAGGAGAATGATTCACATGCAAAGCGAAGCAGGCGTTTTGGAAAGGGTCAGGGTGAGGTATTTGACGGGAGGATATGGAGTGGTAGTTTTGATGAGGGCAAAAGTTTTTAGATGATAGAATATTAAATAGTAAAGTTTGGGTGTTAGATAAATAAATATAGTAGTTTTAAGTGTTAGGTATGTAAAAACCCCAAATTTATATTATGAATATTTTAATTATATTATTTCTTTTTTAAATTTAAGTTTATTATTAAAATTTTATTAGTTAAATATGATTTTACAAATGAAATAAATAGCAAGAAAAAAATTCACCCGTGGGTTTTAATTTAACAATATTTTTGTTTGCTTGCATAGATAAAAATTTAAAGGAAAAAAAGCAAAAATAAAAAATAAAAATAAAAATAAAAGAAAAAAAGAAATTGGAAATTAACTTGCATGCAAAATTTTCTTTATAATAATATGACTGTTGTGGGCCAGAATATATGCGGCGATAGAGTTAGAATTGTTCGTCTCATTGTTGTACGGATTTTTCTTTTTTAGTGTTGTACGGATATTAAGCACACAAACAGAAGAAAATATAAGCATCAAAATTTTTACGTGGAAAAATCATGGGGCCACATCCAATTGAAATAATTTCACTAGTGTTTGAATAAATTACAAGTGACTTAGTCGTCCCTGAAATCTATGGTGATCAAATTACATCATTCAACTGTTGGGTTGAAATCCAATTACGAACATAAATAATTTTTTTTTTGTTTGGTGGGCGGACATAAATCCTTCTTCAATTGATGATCAGGCAGAAGTCCAGCATCAGTTGGCGGTCGGGCGGAATTTCGGCGTTAGTCAGCAGCCGGGCGGAAGTCCAACGATAGTTGGTAGCCGGGTGGAAGTCCGACAGTGGTTGAGGAGTCTGATGGCAAGAGAATTCTCTTCATTCTCTTCCTTGCTTGGGTTCCCTTCCATGAGGAATGTGGGGTCTATTGATTATTTTCTGAGAGTAGCTTGACCAGTAAATAAGAGAAAAAATGGTAAGTTGTGAGTGATTTGAATGGACGGCCGATGTTGATCCTCTTGATATAAGAATTTGATGATTTTGGGCTCGCTAAATTCGTCTTGTCGAGCCGCTCGATTCGACTATAAGCATGTCACATTTGGAAACCGTTTGGTAATCAAAATTATAGTTTGAACCTTCCAAATGTGCTTCGGGTCTTCAATTTGGACCCATTTGAGCTTGGATTGGGTTGAATTTGGTGTCGTCGGGTTCGTAATTTTGAGGCGTTCAGTTCGATTGTAAGTTTGATGAAATCAAACTCTGGATGGTCTCATATTTAATTTCGAAAGTTTTCAATTTGATCCCAATATTTCATTTTGATTGTCACAAATAAACAATTGAATAAAACAAAATTAAAGATATATAAAAAGTAAAAAAAAAAAAATAGAAGATTTATTCTTGAGCTATGAAATTCACATTTAAATTTTTGTTATACATTGAACATACACTCAAGCATTTGAATTATACTACAATATATACCAAAAATTTCTAAAATATCGTATTTACTAAAACAATTCAAAAATAGAAAGAATTATGATGATGAACACGACATTATTGATCTTGATAAGAGATTATAGTATAAACTGGAAGGTCATCCTTTTGAGGCGAACTTCATGGCAGAATGTTGTTTGTTGAAAATGTCGATGGATTTGCAATAGAAATTTTACCGAAAATTTTAGATGGAATTTGCTTCGGAAAATCCGCCGCAAATTTACGGTGGCCATTTTTTCCTCAAAGTCGACGGAAATCCAACACAACATGTTCTATGTAATCGTGTCCATCCGTTTCATTTGTTCATTCGTTCGACTTCACTCCACCCTTTCATCGTTCTCTTCTCTCTTCGACTTCGCATGATCTGCCGCCGCTTATCTTCTTCTCTTCTCCAGCTATTCATTGCTATTTAGAGCATTTTGAACAAGCTACTAAATTACCTCTTAGAGATATGATACGAAATGAGCATATATGTGAAAGGTTAGAGTAGCTCCAGTGGAAGATAAGATTAAAGAGAGAGTCGCCTTAGATAGTTTGATCATGTATCATTATTATATGGTTCTGGTGGAGGAATGCAATCGGCATTTTGCGTGATAGAAAAGTCCCCCTCAAACTTAAGGGAAAATTCTATAAGATTCTGATGAGACATGAAATGCTTTAAGTGCATAATGTTGGCCATTAAAAGAGAAGCATAATATTAAGTTAAGTGTTGTAGAGATGAAGATGCTCAAGTGGACGAGTAGCTTTATGTTAGAGACATGATATGAAATGAGCGTGAAAATGTTGGAGTAGCTCCAATGGAAGATAAGATTAGAGAGAGTCGCCTTAGATAGATTGGTCATATATCATTATTGTATATCTTGATTTTTTTAAAATGTTATCTCAAAAATTTTATATGACAACAATTATATATAAATACATTAAATTGATACAAATCTCATTGTTTAGTTGTAAGAATTTATACTTCAAGTGTATTATGGATATTCAAAGGCCTAGAAGTTTTATATATAGCCGGCTGTTGCCTGGACGTAAAACGTTAACTGATAAATTTTTGAATGGAATGAATTTTTTCATCTTAGCATACTATCAATTACCTTCCCATGCGCATGCATATTTGTACAACATTTTATTCTCCTTAGAGCACGGTAGTTACGTTTTTTTCTTATAGCATAGTAATAGTAAATGCATGTTTTTGTTCTTACTGCATAGCAATACTTACTACTTATTTCCTGCATTTTCAAAAGTATACTAATTTTTTCTATTATTTTTTGCAGATGGCTTATAGAGGTGTTGAGCCCCCTAGACGGTCAATCATACACATATTCAAGCGCAAGAAGAACATCGGCGGACGATTTGGTAGGGGTGAAGGTACTGAGGGGAGCCCTTCCAGCCTGCAACCCATACCTAACCTAGCCCCCCTTTACCCACACCTCATGCAGGGAGTCCTCAGTTTTACTTCCCAAACTCTTGCTTTCCGTCACTAGACCCTAAGTAAATGGCTCATTTTTACCCGTAATACACTCCACCATCTTCTCAAGCAGGGGTGTCAATTTTGGGTCACGGGTCGGGTTCGGGTCAAACCCGAAACTCACGCGTCACTACGACCCGACCAATTTTTGCAAATGGGTCAATTTTGTAGACCCGAACCCGACCTGCTTCGGGTTCGGGTCAACACGACCCAACCCGCGGACTGAAGCGGGACGCAGGACTGACGCGAGACGTGGACTGACGCGGGACGCGAACTGACGCCGGACGCGGACTGACGTCAGACGCGAGCAGACGTCGGACGTGGACTGACACGAGTGACACTGGACGCGGGACGCGGACTTACGCCGAACGAGGGCATAACTGTTTATGTGTCATTACAGATCATTTCGGGTCATTCTCGGGTCAACCCGAACCTGACCCGGATTTTCAAACAGGTTGATTTTCCGGACCCAAACCCGATCCGCTTCAGGTTCGGGTCAACCCAAACCCGAAATTTTTGGGTCGGATTTTCAGGACGGGTTCGATATTGACAGCTATATTCTCAAGGAGTCCCTTCTGCTTATTCCTTTCCATACAATGTATTTAGAAAACAAGCTTTTATTTTATTTAGAAAAAAAATAATGAATTGATCCCTTCAACTTCTTATATCGATCCAAATAGTCTTTGACTTAATGTCGAAGTACTGCAGATTTTATTTTATTTTTTTAAAATTTGAATTAATTAAGGTAAATTCATACTCATCAAGTACAAATTTTTTGGCAACCAAAAAATGGAGGTGAGATACAAAACAAAATATTATTAAATAGAAAGGTGTTAAAGAAGATTTGGCAGTAATCGCCCTCGAGTCCATCAGAAATCTGGCTCATGACCTCCAAAAAAGTCGGAAATTGAGCTCCTGGTGGTCACCGGGCCACTTGCATGGCTTATTTTCTCTGATATTTTCCTTCTAAAGCCATTCACACTGCACAAATTTGACAGAAAAGCTCCTGCAGGATGAAATTCTCGCCAAAAATTAGTTTCCGGTGGAAGAAATCGAAAGTCCTTTTTCTTTGATCATTAATTAATTAATTAACTACCTTCGCCTGCGGCGATGCTGAAGTAGAGATCGACAATGTTGGGGCAGTTCATGAAGCATTCCGGCGAGCAGAGTCGGCCCATGAACCGCCGGTCGAGCAGTGAATCCGAAGAGATATCGACCGTTTCCCGGTCTAGACTGCAGGCTGCAATGCACGTGTCAGTCTCAACCCAGCCGGCCATAACGTTGGCTTTCAAACCAGAGGTCCGGCACGTGTATACCTCCTCGCCCAAGCCCGTTCCTCGCACGTGCTTCTCAAGAAGGCAACGCAAGCCGTTGAAAGACACCGCAAAGGCGCACGTGCTGCGATCCAGTTGTTCGCAGGTCATACTACCTGTAGTAAATATCATAAGATGAACAGAGCACAAATATTAAATATTTTTTATCAGAAAAATTAAAATTTAAAATCAATGATAAATAGTGAATATTAACGACCGAGCACGGCTGTGACGAAGAGCGCGAAGGCTAGAAAGAGGGAGACGAACTGCTTCGAGAGCGAGGTGGCCATTAATGATCTTCCCTTTCTATTGAAAAGAAGCTCTTCTCCTGATAATCAGATATTGAATAGCAAAGTGTATTTATAGCTAAGAATGCCGGGCCGAGAGATTTTCGTTAATATTTTAACTGAACAATATTATTATCTTATCCTGATCGATGAAGAACGCACTAGTCCTTTCAGTTGCCAAGTGGATAATATATATATATTAAGGAAAGATGGAGGAGGGTCGGATGACCCCATTCATTGGAACTTTTATTACATCCGGTGCAAGGATGTAGAGGAACGTCCGGTCGGAGTCAAATTTTCGTAAAAAAATTCGGTATTTTCTCGGTACAACTAGGTATTATTTGATAATAACGATGAATACCACTTTTTGAAGACCAATACCGAGTTATATCGAGAAATACCGAGTTGTACCGAGTTTTTTCTAGGAAAAATTCGGTACAACTTTTGTATAACTCGGTATTGCTCAAGATAGCTCGAAATAACTCGGTATTAGGTCTTCATATGATGTTATTCCTCGTTATTATTTGATATTTCTCGGTGTTTACTCGGTACAACTCGGTATTTGACGGGAATTTGCCTCCGACCGGACGTTCCTCTACGTCTGGTCGGAGGACGTAATAATTGTTCCAAACGGGAAGGATATATGCTACCATGCACTATATAAATATAATACATATATAAAAGGCGCTGGAGGGCATGATGCTACCATGCATTGATGCTTGATATATATAGACAGATATAAATTAATGAAGCAGGAGGGCCGGTTGCTAGCTACCATGCAATGATATAGAAGGCCTGGAGGCCACCATACATTTAGATAAAAACAAGATATTAGAACTGATATATCATCAAAAAAATTATCTTGATTGGGCACAAATCTCGAGGCAAAATCAGGTTAGAAGTTTCAAAAATTAAATCTAGGATCATCCAAATTTTGATTTCAGCAAACTTATAGTCCAACTGATCAGTGTATTGGAAATATGAACCCAACCACACCAAATTCAACTCAATATGAGCCCAAATGAGTCTGAATCATAGACTTGAAGCACTATTGGAAGGTTCAAACCATAATTTGGATTACCAAATGGTTTTCAATCATGACATGCTTATAGTTGAATCGAGTGGCTCGACGAGACAAATCCAACGGGCCAAATTAAGATCGTCAAATTCTGATATCGATTAAATGTCTGACAAACGGTCCACGATCAAAAGATTCAATATCGGTCGTCCATCCGAACCACTCAACATTTTCCCTTCACCCTTCTCCTATTTACGTTGAGACAAAATCTTTCTAACTCTATCGCCGCTTATATTCTAGCCCGCAATAAGAGCAATAAAATATATTTGCATCAAATAAGAGTAAATAACTCTATAAGACATTAGATATAGGTACGTTTCTGAATTTAGTCTTGAAGAAAACCAAGTAAGCTAAAAATGTATTCTTTTGACACTTTGAATGTTTTTCTAAATAGTTTTACATTGATTAACTAGAAATTTCTGAAGATAAGAAAGCACTACTTTTTGCAGCACCGCCAATAATCATAATTTCTTGCAACTTTTTTCCAGATAAGTCTCTGTAAATGCTAAAAGTTCACAGCATATATACTTTAGCAAAACAGCAAAAGTTTTGAAAAAGATTCAGTAATAAAAAACTTGAAAGGTAGATGTTTTTGAGAGAAAAACAATCCCCAATTTTAGATTATCATCAAGAAATCATTAAGAAAATCCAAATGATAAGTAGAGCCTGCTGGATGAAGACCTTAACTAATCTACGACTAATGGCCCATTAATTAAAATGTTTGAAGAGTGACTTATTAATGATATGCTTATTATGGAGTTCAACTTTACATATTTGTATTTCTTTTGCATAAGGTAGATATCCTACCTTTAATAAGCTACAAGCTATTTTATTTCAGGTTTTATTTTATTAGATGTTGACAATTGCAAACTCTAATTTCTCTTAGTTAAAAGTGCAAACAATAATCTTCTCTAAGAGCTAAATTAGTGCCATAAATATATCATTAAGTCATATGCATGTGACAAATCTCACATTGTTAATATTAAACTAATTGATCACTACAGGAAATTCAGTTGTTATCGCCGGCAATGATTTCCTACGCCATTTTTACCGGCGGCATGATAACCGCCGCGAAGCCACCGGTTTATTTGAAAACCGCCGGTTATACCAGTAAAGCCGCAAGAAAAAACCGCCGGTTTTAACTGAATTTCCTATAGTGGATGAAGGAGGAAGATCATAATGCATTCCATTAAAAATAACATTCATATAAGATTGAACTTTATAATTGACAAGGTTACACAATCTCCTCAATTGGGACTGATATGATTGATATGGCAATTAATGAATATATATTTGGTTCATTTAATCGATTGTTTGCATATCATTATGAATTCTACAATGAGGGTAAAAAATAAAATATAATTATTATGTCGTCACAACTACTCAATTTTATTGATCTATGCATATCCTTCAAAAGAATCCCATTTTAGATTTCATTTTGATTGTCACAAATAAACAATTATATAAAATAAAATTAAAGATACATAAAAAAATAAAATTTTAAATATAGAAGATATATTCTTGAGCTATGAATACACATTAAAATTTTTTTTCATACATTGAACATCTACTCATGCATTTGAATTATACTACAATATATATAAAAAGTTTCTAAAACATCGCATTTACTAAAATAAGTCAAAACCAGAAAGAATTATGTTGATAAATAGGACATAATTGATCTTGATAAGAGATTGTAGTATAAATTGGATATAAAAAATAGAACCAACGGAGAAGGACATAGTCTACTTGACAATATATTAAAATTTGCTCTCACATATATATCTAACAAACACACAAGAAGGTCAGTCGTTTGAGACTATATATATATATATATATAGTGTAATTTTAATAGTAATCTAGTTAAGGAATTGTGACTTTAAGCAATCAAGTCATTAATAAGAGTACACATTTTAAATATCTTGGATCTATTGTTGATAGTGATGGTGACATTGATATGGATATTATTAGCAAAGTTCAAGTTGGATGTTTGAAGTGAAGGAACGCACTGGGCTTGTTATATGATAGAAAAGTCCTCAAATTTAAGGGAATATTCTATAAGATGGAGGTCGATCAAAAACATATTCAAGCCCAAGAAGAATATTGGTGGACGAACGAGTACGGGTGGAAGTATTGAGGGCACCTTTTCTTCTAAGCCTACCACCCATACCCTACCTAGCCCCCATTTACCTACAACTCCTGCAGGGAGTCCTTAGTTTTACTCCCCAGTCTCCTACTTTCATTCACCATAGCCTACGTAGAAGGCTCCCTTTTATCCGTACTACCCCCACCATCTTCCCAGGGAGTCCCTTCTACTTATCCCTATCAATTATATGTTCAATCATTCTTCTATCCACCACCCCTTAGCTCTCTGCATCTGGACCTGTCATATAGATTACAGCAGCACCGACCACTGATGGGCTCATGTTGATTCAACCCAAGGGTAATACATACATAATGTATTTTTATACTTCGCAGATATTTCAAGATTAATATTTTTAACTAAATATTTTGTGTAGGTTTTATATGTCAAAGAAATCCAAACATAAGATATGGGACATCACACAGAGCATGTTTGATGGTCAATATATTTCTTTGAAGAAAATCATGAAGGAAGTGCGTGACATGTGATTTTGGGAGTTCGAGGTTAGTATAACATTTTTCCATGTTTTATTAAGCTAATAAAGAATAATATTTGTTCTAATTTATTATATACACTGAGATTTCTACTGGTTGCCAGAGCATGTTACACGTATTAGAACGAGTCTTGAAAAATGTAAAACAGCTTGCCTGTGAGACATGTTCACACACATTAGAAGGATAAGCGAGCAACCTGTCAAGGAGATATCTTCCTTGAGTCTCATGTGCTTCCTTAGCACTCTTTCCTTATGTTAAGTCAGCCTTAAACTCTCACAATGATTAGTTAGAGACCAAGGAATACTAGAGAGTGAGTGAATGGGAAAAGCTTCACTATTACAATTGAACTCGTACAAGAAGTTTTGTAGGGATTTTGAGAGATTTGGGAGATGGATACAAATGAAGGGGGAGGGACCTATTTATAGCCCTCCTCCTATGCCTAAGAATATTCTAGAGTTCCCTCCAAAATATATGAGTGAGGAGTTATCTAAAATACTCCACACCATTCCCTATAATACACTTACATTATAATTTTTTGGAGAGTTCTAGAATATCCAAGAATACTCTACAAGTATCCACACCACTCTGGAACATTATAGAGTACTCTAAAATTTTCTGCAAAACTCTAGGCCTTTCTAAAACCTTTCAAAACCTTCTATAATCTTCTAGAATCTTTTCAAAATTTTTAGAATATTCCAGAGCCTTCTAGAATCTTTTAGAACCTTCTATATCCTTCAAGAACCTTCTAATATCATGTGACCCCATTTAGGAATGGTTCTAGATGACTTCTTGGCCTCCACTAGGCATGTCACACTCAATGGATTTGGCCAAACCTTTAGGTCAAACATTTGGGTGTAATAGACAGCTCTAGATTGGAGAGAGTGTATGGGCTAAGCTTAATACTGCTTGGGACAACCCAAATTATACAAAGAGGAGGGACCAGAACAAACATAATCAAGCAAGGAAAAGGAGAACAGAAGCATGCCATTCTCATGTGCTAACTCAATTAAGCTTTTTGTTAAAAAAGATCACCATATAAATGTTTTAACAGAAGTTCAAAAATCTCATAATGATCACAATTTGATTGCATGATAACACCAGAAAAAGTAATTGAAGAGTTATCTAATTATATATTATCAAGCTCCATAATACAATCCATCTCCCTTGATGGCTGTCAAACAATAGCTCCACTGGAAATATAGCAACTGAAATCATTATAGTATGCATGTGGATGTATTGAGCAAAATTTGTTGGTTAGTAAAATAAGTAAAAACAACAAAAAATTGAATTATGCAAGACAATGCAAAGAATTGTTTTGATTTAGCAGCCTATGAAAGACTTGAGCACATATTTTCAAACTCAATAGGCTTCAATGTCCGAAAATAGGGGGTGCAACTAATTCGTCACCAAAAAATAGTTCGACTCAACATGAATCTTGAGGCATATTCAAGTTGGAAACTTTCAAAATTAAATGTGAGACCATCCACACTTCAATTTAATCAAGCTTATAGTCAACTCGAAGATATGAACTGGACAATACCAAAATCGATCTAATCCGAGCATAAATAGGTCCAAATTGTTGGGTGAAATATATTTAGAAAGTTTAAAATATAAAATTGATGATAAAATGGTATTCAAATATGTCATGCTTATAACTAAATCGAGCAGCTCGATGAGAAAAATGTAACTAGCTCAAGAATGCATAATTCCAATATAATTTGGGCACATAAATTCTTAACAAATGCTCTATAATCAAGGGGATTAATACAGGTCATCTCATGAAGCACTTTGAATTTGCCTCGAATATTCTCTATATTTACGGTGCATGCCACTCTAAAAAATTTATAAATATATAAGTTGGAAGAATTATTCATTTATCTTTTAATAAACAACAATGAGAGCTATCTAATATTATTTATCAGTAATAAATAGCAAAATAGATCCTATAATTTAAAATATTAATAAACATATCTATATTCATTCTCAAAAATTATATACAATATTTAAGATCTATAAAGTCATCACATAACTATCTTATTCTGAGTACAAAAGTATAGCTTAAACCAAATAGAAGTATAACCTGAGTAAGTCTAGTCAAATCTCATACTCCTAATCCTCTACCTTGACCTGAAATTATTCAACTACATATAATGAGCTAAAAAGCCTAGTAGGTCACCAAAATATATATTTGAATTCAAAGCACGATAAAAGAAAAATATGCATGTCAGGAATCAAATCATAACTGTAGCATTCATTTGATCATTAAATCAATACAAAAGTAGCAAAATTTTATGTCAAGAAAGTTAGTAAATTAGCATGAGTGTCAAATCATTAAAATAAACATCATATTAATACTAAAATTAATAGAGAAATCATATAAAGCAATAAAATTAAATAATTAATAAAGATTGTTGAAATCAAATTAATGTAGTAAAATAAAATAGGAATGTCTGCATGCTATCCAGTTATTCTATATAAATATTAAATCAATATCTTAATCACATGCTCAATATATCTTATATATTACATACTGAATGAATATATCATGTTTTTCGTATCAATAAATCATTAACAATATTAATAATTGATACGTCATCACAAAATTAGCTTGATCAGGCACGAATCTCGAGGAAATCATTAACAATATTAATAATAAATTCATACAGTAATAAAAATAATACCTCAATAATATTCATTTCAATAGTCATACTAAACAAGTAAGAATTCTTATATATATACCACAATGTTTTTCAATACTATATGTAATATCAAAATCTGCTCCAGGATCGCCCAGGACGATCTGGGATCGTCTTGGGACGATCAGTTGAGAATCTGTTCCAGAATTTGCCCAGATTTGCTCCTGTTGACCTCGATTTTCGCTCAAGCACTCTCGAGCACTTTCGATTGATTTAATTAGACCTCGTCGAGCTCAATTCGGACTCGAATCGATCCAAATTGATTTCAATTAGACTCGACTGTACTTAATTTAATTTACTTCAATTGCATCGAGTTCAATTTGATTCAAACTGATGTCGATATGGGTGCATTTCGTCGGCGTGATTAGGTCGAACCGTTTCGAGCCCAAATTGACCCAATTTTTGACATAGAATTGAGCCCGGTCTTAGCCCGAATCTGAGTTTAATCAGCTCATTTTGATTTAAATAAATTCCAATATACTTTTGGCTTAATTTGAATCAATTCCTAAATCTGGTAATCAAATTCGACGGCTCCGATTTTTCCAAATCAAAAGTCGACCGTTGCGCTATTCAGTGGCGTGAGACCCGATTCGCTCTCTCTGGCTCTCTATCGCACGGAGCACTGACCTCTCTCATGCTCTCCGGCTTGAAGAAGCCCTAGACAAAAAAAAGGCGAACTCCCGGGGTACTCCCTCTTTCTCAAGCTCTGGGATTCGAAGCCCTTGCTACCTCTCTCACACCGACTCCCTCTCCTTCTCACTCTCATTCGGAAGAAGCCCGACGGCACCCCCGGTCTCACGCCGAAGCCTGTTCGAACTCCAGGCGTCTCGGGTGTAAGCCGAAGCCCGAGCTCCTTGCTCCTTCTCCAGTTCGCGACTCCAACCCCTCGTCCCGACGACCTCCTCTTTCCCGACCGAACCTGGATAAGAGGACCCCGACCGAGCTCCTCCAGCCTTTCTCTGGTTCGGCCAGCACTAGAGTCTGGCCCTCCCCTCCCCTTTGGTCCGACGAGCCCAGAGAAGTCGTAGGATCCGACGACTGTGTCCGACCTAGCCGCAGGTCTTGCCTCCAACGATCCCGACGCTCCGAGCTCTATTCCTTCGCCATTCTTGCGACCTATTTAGTCAAGCCCGAACTCCTCGCTGTGAGTACCCTTCCTCTTCCTCCCCTTCTTTTCTTCTTCCTTCTTCTCCCACTCTTTCTCTTCTTCCCTTGCCCTCTTTCTTCTCCTTAGCTAGTATTCCTTCATCAAATTAGTTTGAAACTGTTTGATTTCAGTTGGGATGAGTTTGACAGAGCATGCCCTATCATTTTATTTTGTTTAATTTCTTTGCATGCAATTGGGAATCAAATGATATTTTAGTATGCATCAAATTCTATTTGAGTTATGTTATTTCTTTTAGAAAATTTTGGTGTGAATGGTAGAAAATTACAATAGGCCATTTTGGTCTTCAATTAAAACATGCATATAAGGTGTGTGGTGAAATGTTGTTGAGGAGAAGTTGTGACATTTTGTTGGTGGTTCATGAAACTTAAGCTTGCATATGAAGTCACTCTACCAAAAGTTTGGTGAGCATATTTAGATGCAAAGATTTACATTGTTTCTTGTGAGTTTGGACATAACTATGTTTGCTAAGCTCCCTCCATATTTCCTTAGTGAAATATTTAATAAATTTGGTTGAAATCTCCTCTTAAACTTGGGTTGATCTATGTTGCTACACAACTTATTGATTTAGTTTATTTTTATTCTTTTTGAAATGAGTAATTAGTATGTGAGCTTACATTTACCCTATGTAACATGATTTGGAAGTTTTAAGTGTGGTAGATGGCAAGGCTTGAGAGGCCATGTTGCTCTCTTACTAAACTATGCTCATGAAATGTTTGTGCTAATGCTCGAAGTGATACTTTAGGTTCTTTTGAGTAGAAAAATGGCAAATCAAAGAAATCTTGACCCTTTTTATTTTGAGATGAGTTTGTGGAGAATGGGAGAAGTTGTCCTCCCATATTTTTTTATTTATTTATGTATCATTCACTCAAAGCTTTAGTATAAATTCCATGATTACATAATTAGCATTCGGTTAGAGATGTTGGGTCCATGAATGGCATGTTTGGTCGCTTATGAGATGTAATTAAAAGTTAAAGTTATTTCTTTTCATGCATCATCCCCTTGGTAGCAAGGTAATTTGGGTGTGTTTGGCTAGATTTCACCATATAAAGAGAAGGTAAAAGCACTGTTTATCATTTGAAATTCCTTTCTATTGATGTGATATCACAAGCACTATACAAATATTCTAATAGGTGCTGTTGTGTTGCCATTTCAAGCTTCCATGTTGATTTGGTAATGAGCCTAATGCAGAATTTTACTGTTTTTGAACTCCAAGTTAATTTGGGAATGAGACACACGTAGTTTTTCACCGTTTGTTAGCTTCCGGATCATTGTAAGAGCAAAACAC
>NW_021319379.1:346623-358377 GCF_001605985.2 Dendrobium catenatum
TTCAATACGCTACAGCTAAAAGAAATATATATATATATATATATATATATATATATATATATTTGATGCGGCTCAGATGCGGGAGAAATCATTACGTGCAGAGTTTGGTCGTAGCTCTCATTCGAACTTCAATGAAATCAAGCAGCGTAGTCTGTACACGTATATCATATGTATAACTTGTATATAAAGTATGTATAATACACACACTGTGTACAAATCACATTGCTTGATTTCATTATAGTCTGGACTTGTCTGAACTTTTCACGAAATAATTTATCTAGATGCAGATTATCATCACTCATCACCAATGATAAAGTGGATTTATATCTATATGTGCCCTAGATGAGGGGTTCTCGCTGGCATTAGAATTCAATTATGGAGCAGATGTAGCGCTCAAATCAACATTAGAATTTATCTTATTTTTCTCTACAATCGGCGCCAATGTGTCCTTGAGGAAGGATCATCAAATTCTACGATTTTTATCCTAGGCATCGACGATTTAAGATGTGAGATAAAGTCAAGGAGTCTCGAGCTCGACGCGATCTTCAGTCCACTTGCGTTTCTTATTTTCTCCGATATTTCCCTCCTAAAGCAATTCACTCTTCAGTCTGATGTCAGTCGGTTGTCGGGTGGAAGTTTGACGTCACTTGGTTTCCGGGAAGAAGTCCGATGTCAGTTGGTTGCCGGGTGGAAGTCCAATGTCAATCGGTGGCAAGGCAGAAGTCTAGCGTTTGATGGTCGAGTGTATGTCTGATGTCAGTCGGTGGCCGGGCAAAATTTCTATGTCTATTGGTGGCTAGATGTAAGTCTTGGGCTAGTCTATGGCCAGGCGTAAGTCCAGCTAAAGTCCGACAATCAGTGGTCGAGGAGAAGCTTGGTGGTAAGAGAAATCTTATTTATCTTTCTCTCCTCTCTTTCCTTCCCTCCTTGCTTTGCCCCTCTATCCCCCCCCCCGTTTCCTTGAGGAATGAGGGATCTATTTTTAGTTTTCTGAGAGTGGTATGACCATTAAATATGAGAAAGATGAAAGGTAAGTTGAGGGTGGTTTGAATGGGCAGCCGATGTTGATTCCTTTGATCGTGGGCTGTCTACTGGACATTTGAATACTTTAGTGATGTTAGAATTCAACGATCTTTGGCTTGTTGGATTCTTCATGTCTAGCCGCTCTATTCGACTATAAGCATGTCACGTTTGAAAACCATTTGGTCATCCAAATTATGGTTTGAACCTTCCAAATGTACTGTACTTCGAGTCTTAGATTTGGAACCATTTGGACTCGGATTGAGTCTAATCTTTTGTCATTGGGTTCATATTTCTGAGACGTTTAGTGTGACTAAGTTTGTTGAAATCAGAGTTCATATGGTCTCAAATTTAATTTTGGAAGTTTCCAACTTCATTTTGCCTCAAGATTTGTGCTCGATCAAGATAATTTTTTGATGATATATTAAAGATAACAAATTCTTATTTCAACACAAAATAAGCTTAAAAGTTTAATTTGAAATATTATCCTCCTTTCATTAAAATGATGATTTTTAAAAAAAGATAAAGTGAGAGAAATCTCATTTTTAAATTGAACAATTAGTATCTAAAGTAAAGAAACAAATAACATAAAAGTTTAGTCATTTGTAATTTAATCTTTCTATTTGGTGGATGATTTTGATGGAAGCATTAGAGAAAATGATTGTGTTGGTTTGTTATAGAGTGTTAAAAAAAGAATAAGGCTTTGTTTTTTATGATTCGAGTCAGATTGGCATCAAATACATTTTGTTTTTTAATTCTGATTAGTATTGATATGATTCTAGAAAATTCGTATTGATGGCATGATTCTTGACGCAAGATTTGAATTGGAAATTTTTTAAATAAAATTCATGATCATATGAATTTCAATTTCAACAAAATTATAATTGAATTTAATGTATCAACAAGAAAACCATCAAGGTTATAAGCGATCTGATTCTACTCCAAATGAGCACAAATCAATAGTTGAATTATGATTCAAAACTTATGAGCTTAAATTGATGGACTTAAGAATCTCAAATTATAGCATGCTTATTATCCAATCGTTGGCCATGCAATTTATGGTTTGAACTTTCCGAAGGCACTCCGGGTATTCGATTTGGACCCATCTAGGCTTGGATTGAGTTGAATTTGATGTTGTTGGGTTCGTCTTTTCAAGACATTTGGTTTGACTATAAGTTTCTGAGATCGGAGTTCATATATATGGTTCTGAATTTATTTTCGAAAGTTTCCTATTTGATTTTGCCTCGAGATTCGTGCTCGATTATGATTAATTTTTTATAATATATCACTTCTTAATCATAATCAATATAAAATATTTTTAGAGTCCCTAAAAAAAGCTTTTTGATGATGATAAGTTGTATTGAAAAACCAATCAATTTTTGTTTCTTTTTTTCTGTTGAAGCACTTTAAAATGAAGAGTTGAAATACCAATTAAAACTTTATAAACTTAAAGCATTTTAAAATTAATTAGCCATTGAAAAATATCATATCTACTCTTTTGAACTTAATATTATTTTTCTTATTATTTATATGTATTCTCAACACATCCTTTAAAATTAGAATTCTGAATCCACCACTAACAACACCAACCTTTCTAGCATAATATTGCACAAAATTTATAGCGTAAATGCTTTAGGATATATATATAAGGGATGTAGCTCAGATGCAGGAGAAAATATTATGTGCAGAATTCGGTCGTAGCGCTCATCTAAACTCCAATGAAATCATGCAACATAGATTCTACACATATATCACGTAGAGGCCTACGATCGTTTTGTCCTACGGGATAGTGCGGCCGTACCCTCTGCATTCGAACCCCCGCGAGCGGTGCTCCTTCGGAGGTCCACAAGTATGTATAATACACACACTGTGTACATATCACGTTGCTTGATTTCATTAGAGTCCAAACTCTACACGAAATAATATATCCATATGCATATTGTCATCACTCATCACCAATCAAAAGGAGGATATAAATCTATATGTGGCCCAAATGAGGGGTTCTCACTGGCATGAGAATTCAATTGTGGAGCAGATGTAGGGCTCAAATCAACATTAGAATTTATCTGATTTCTCTCTGCAGGCGACGTCGATGCATCCTCGTTGGAAAAATCATCAAATTCTACAATATTTCTCCTAGGCATCAGCAATTTAAGATGTGAGATATGGTCAAGGAGTCTCGAGCTCGACGCGGTCTTCAATCCACTTGAGTAGCTTATCTTCTCTGATATTTCTCTCCTAAAGCCATTCTCTCTGCACAAATTTGGCAGGAAAGCTCCTGCAGGTTGAAATTCTCGCCAAAACTTAGTTTCTGATACATAGAAGAAGACCGAAAGTCCTTTTTCTTTGATCAATAATTAAAAAATTAACTACCTTCACCGGAGACGATGCTGAAGTAGAGATCGACAATATTAATTGGGGCAGTTCATGAAGCATTCCGGCAAACAAAGTCGGCCCATGAACCGCCGATCGAGCAGTGAATTCGAAGAGATGCCGACTATTTCCCGCTCAAGTTGCAGGCTACAATGCACGTGTCAGTCTCGACCCAGTCGGCCTTAACAGCAGCTTTCAAACTGGAAGTCCAGCACGTGTATACATCCTCACCTAGCTCTGCCCCACGCATGTGCTTCTCTAGATGGCAACGCAAGCCGTTGGAAGACACCGTAAAGGCGCACGTGCTATGATCCAGTTGTTCGCAGGTCATAGTACCTATAGAACATACCACAAATATTAAATATTTTTATTAAAAAAAAAATCAATGATAAATAATGAATATTAATGACCTAGCACAGCTGTGATGAAGAGCGCGAAGGCTAGAAAGAGGGAGACGAACTGCTTCGAGAGATAGGTGGCCATTAATGATCTACCCTTTCTACTAAAAAGAAGTTCTTCTCAGATCATATTAGAAATATTCTTCATGTTATTATTTGCTGGTTTTTATGAGATAGTAAGAATGCTTCTAAACATGATAATATTAATATGAATGCTTTGAGTGTCATTGCTAAAGTTCAAAATAAAATTCTTCAGCTTTATGGTGCTAAGTTAGTTAATGCTGCCTCTTTTAAAAATTGTCTTCATGTTGCCTTTGAGTTTGGTTTGAAATTCAACCCACATCTCACTAGCAATAAAGAAAAGTTGATTTATTGGAGGAAGCCTTTGAAAGGTTGTTTCAAACTTAATACGGATGGCTCTAGTAATAATTTTAATGCGGGTTGTGGTGGCTCTATTCGGGATTATAATGGTAATGTTATTGCAGCCTTTGCGGGTCCCTCCACTGCTATCAATGCTATCCAAGCTAAAATTGATAGTCATCCTTTTGGTATCCAATTATGTATTTCTATTGGCATTACCAATATTTGGATTGCAGTCGATGCGATGCTTTTAATTCATTATCTTGAAGGTAAAACTTCTCCTCATCCTACTAATTTCTATAAGATTAGAGATATTAAGCATTCTCTCTCTCATTAATTACTCTATTTTAAACATTATGAGAGAGGGTAATGCGGTTGCTGATGCCTTAGCCAAAATGGGTTGTTATTTGCCTGGTTTCAACGAATACTATGAGCAATCTTTACCCAGGGAGATTATAGGCCTGGTCAGACTGGATCGTTTAGGTATCCCTTATATTCGGTTTAATTAATAGGCATTTCTTTGTGTGTACCTGGTTTAGCTCTACGTTGTTTTGCAGCCTTTGTTTCTTCTTTTTGATGTTGATGAGCAGCTATTTTTTGGACTTCTTAATTTGCTACTGGTGCGTGTATTTAGCTGGTTGTTCTATTAGCTGGGCTTATCAGGTTTTTTTTTTGAGATTGATGTTTATATTATGTTGAAGTTGTTGAGCAGAATGGCTCTTGTCGGTTTCATTTTGTTCACTTTTGTTGTCATGGCTGATAATGATTTAAATCATTTTGACAAGTGATTTTATTATGTTTATATCTGCTGTTGTGGCGCCAGTATTATCACTGAATGGATGTGTATTTGCACTTGTTTCATCCCTCATGGCCGCATTTTTATTTGGGACTGTAATGTTTTGGTCCCCTGCACTGAGGATGCTTTGGGCTTCAATGTTACTGTGTACATCTATGCTTCTGGCCCGATGTATGTCTGTTATGTTATGGCTTCAGATTGGCATGTGGGGTTAAATCTGGAGATTATCGATACCTCTTTGGTTTATTTGCATCTTTTAAAAGAGGTTAAGCTTTATTGTATTTATTGTGACTGGGCCAGTTTTCTGTGTGACTGGTCTACTGGTGATCTTTGGAATTGGTATAGTTTCTGGCTAGGTTGGAGGGATTATAATTTGAGGTGGTTTGTGAGGGATGTTCTGACCGGTATCAATTGTTTATTGTTAATTGTGGCTGGTAATCAAGGGATTAACAAAGGATATCTTAATACCTTTCATAGGAAGCTCATGCAGAAATTCCTTTTAGATTGGAGTTTAACAAATGGTCCTAACTTTATCAATTTTACTTTTATCTTCTTCTTGTTCTTAAATTTTTTGTTCAGTACCCTTGCAGGCCTCTTTTGCAGGTTTTTGGAGACTCGCTCTCGTTTTGTGCAAGATACAAATGTGGTTGGAAGGGCAGTGCTGAAGGCGATTTATCCTTCCCTTTTTTGTTCGTAGAATGTTATTAGGGTACTTTGTAATTTGGATTAGAAGGGAATTCCGGCTATTAGTTTTCTTTTTTAATTTGATTGTAGCTCCTTGGAGCAATAGTGAGCTGGAGGTCCCTTTAAAGACCTTGTACCTATTTCTAATATTAACGCGTAAGCCCGTCAGTGGGTTTTAATAAAAAAAAAAAGTTCTTCTCCTGATCATCAGATATTGAATAGCAAAGTGTATTTAAAGCTAAGAAGGCCAGGCCAAGAGATTTTCGTTAATATTTTAACTGAAGATTATTATTTTCTCCTGATCGATGAAGAATTGTTCCTTTCAGCTTCCAAGTTGATAATATATAGATATTATGGAAAGATGGAGGAGGGTCGATTGACACCATGCATTAGCTTATCCTGATCGATGAAGAATTATTCCTCTCTCTCTCTCTCTCTCTCTCTCTCTCTCTCTCTCTCTCTCTCGCTAATACTTAGGATTAAATACTAATTCCTCCTTTCCATTCCACCAGCAAGAAGTACTACCTCTTCTTCTTTCTATTAAATATGAGAAAAAAAGATAAAATAAAGATATTCCCATTATATTTTGACCGAATTAAAGTTATTAAAATTCGTTTATACAATCCTATGAGAAATTTTTAGATATAATAATTATTTTAGTACTTATATAAAAAAAATATCTTTAATAGTATTGATAATAAAATAATTGTATAACAATTTAAAAATATAAAAACTTGGAGAAAAAAGTTATATGTAACATGTAAAAATTAAATATGATATGAATATATGTAAGGACATGTTGCTTGTTTATAATATTATTTGTATATTTATTTTAAAATTGAAAATTAAATAAAATTGTAATATGATTAGTGATTCATCAATAAAAACTCGCTTAATTATATTGGGTATGAATCTGGAGGTAATATTCATATGAGATTTTTCAAATTTCATTCAAAATCATCTAGATGCAATTTCAATGAACTAAATTTTTGGATGGGGTGAATCCATCAACATAAGAAGTGATGTGGTCTAACTCCAAATAAGTCTAGATCAACCACTTAAGCATAACTAAAAACTTTAGAACGTTAATTAAATTTCGAAATGATCTCCAAACTTGCATACTTATAGGAAAAGCTAGGATCTTGTCGTGGAAATTCAATGAGCCTAAGGCCACTTATTTTGGATTTTGTTAAGGCACTTACATGTTAGAAGAATGACTTGTGATCAATGGAGTCCAATATGAGGTAGTAGTCATCTAATGGAGAATTACATCTTAGCTAAATTAACCAAAAATAATATTGTTAAAAAATTATATATTTTGAATATACACGCAATATCTTTGTGAGGGAGTGCTCTGGTGAAAGAGAGAGCTTAGAGGTTTCCAAATGCTTTGCTCGACCACTATCAAAACACCCCCATACACCATTTTTTACCCTTGATGTCAGTAAAAATATTTATAACACATTTCTAATATCTAGTCTCCCCTTCTTATTGGAGAATAATCAAATAAATAACAAATGATCTCTTGAAGATAGATTTCATACCAAACGCCATTTTTAAAATTAGTTGTTGCTGATTAAATGTTATTACCCCTAAAATTATCACCTGATATCAATCAATAACATTATTATCTACTAAATGTCATTCATCTCTTTTGGTCATTGTCATCACCCTTCATTACTCTCTGACACTCTCTACTTTTGACATAAGGGATAACGCTTGCATGTTATATTTGGTAATTCTATCTTCTTTAATAGAAGAGAAGAACATGCTTCTATAATCTTATTTAAGTGGATTATTGCAAATAAGTTAGGTTTTATAATTTTTCTCTTTTAGAATTTTCTAAGTAAAAAAATGTGTTTTTATTAATTTCTTTTATTTGTGAGTGTGCGAGATATTTATACAAAGTTAAGATTATTGTATCCTGGAATATCTACCGTGGTAGAGAAATATAAAGTTTAACATCTTAGCTTTGTACAAAGATCCAGCACATAATCAGATAAAAAGAGATTGTGCAGTATTTATATGAGACACCAAGATTTTTGTGTGAAAAATCCTGAAAATGAGAAAAACCACTTCCCTTCATTGGAGGGAAGGCCTTGGCTTGATGTAAAAAATATACATCATATAGAATGCATTACATAGTGAAAATTGAAAGAATCAATATCGATATGTTTGTTGGTCAGCATGACCATAGTCGGTGGGCGAAGGAGGTCAGAAAGATCTTATTCGGGTGATGGAGGTTAGAAGGATTATAGGTGGCAAGCGATGGAAGTCGGAATGACTGTTATCTTGCAACAGAGGTCGCAATGTCCATAGTCGATTGGCGAGAAAGGTTAGAAATACCGTAGCCTAGCATTAAAGGTCGGAAGGAACAAAGTTCGCAGCTGACGGAGGTCGAAAAGACAAATATCTGGCGATAGACTTTTCAGGAAAATGCGTTATTATCAACATATCGAATCTTCCAGTAATAATCAAAATACGCCAGAAATATCACCTTTCCGATGCATTTCTAATGAAAATTTTTCCGACGATAAGTTGAGCATCAAAAAGAGAACACTGTCTAATTTTTTACTCAAAATATTTTTGACGGTTCTTCTAGCGAAATGCCGAAAAAAAAAAGAAGAGTAGTCGTTGCATTTTTCATTCCCGTATTATGGCATAAAATACGTTGGTAATTCAGATGACTCTCTATAATCTTAACTTCCTCTGGAGCTTACTCCAACTTTCTCACATATATGTTATTTTTATACCATGTTTTTAATCAATAATGTCAAATGCATTTCTCTACATCCACACAAGAACGAGAAATGCATTCCTCTACATCCACACAACAACGCCCAATACATTTTACTCAACGTCACGAGATGTATGTATATATATATATATATATATATATAAACAAAAAAAAAACTATCATAAGCAAAATTTAAATTTTAACAAAAACTATTGCTAACTAGGTCAAATCTTGTTCATCTACTTTCCTAATTGGGTCATTAAAGGCCACCTTTTTATATGACTAAACCATCTAAGGTTACTCTAAGTAATCTTATCTTCCACTAGACCTACTCGAACATTTGTATATGATCATTTCATATCCTGTCTCTAAGAGTAAAGCCACTCATCCACATGAGCTTCATCATCTCTGGAACACTTAACGTATATTATGCTTCTCTTTTTATGTCCAACATTCTTCATCATAAAGCATTTTAAGTCTAACCACCACCTTATAGAATTTCCCTTTAAGTTTGAGCGGGGCTTTTATATCACACAACAAGCCCAATGCATTCCTCCACTTCAACCATCATACTTGAATTCTACTAATAATTTGCTCATCTATTTCACCATAACTATTAATAATTAACGTGTATTTTTTATTAATGACTTGATCACCCAAAATCACAATCCCCTCACTAAAACTATTTTTTATAAAAATTACAATCCATAATGCATACACGAATATACCTTCTCTTGTAAATGTATAGTAAGAACATTCAAACTCAAGGTGATGAGATAATACCTTCCCTTACTGGTGGCGTTCAGGGGCTGCTTTTGGCAAAAGTCAGCGAGAGTTTGGTCGGGGCAGCTCTCGGACGTAATGAAAAAGTGTTCGCCGGTTGTTCATCGGGGCTGCTTGCGGACTTAAGCGAAGAGAGAGCAATTTCAGGGCATCTAGGACTTGAGCGAGGAAAGGGCGAACTCTCAGCGTCAGCGCAGCTCTCCGACACTAGAGAGAAAGAAATGAGAAGTTGTTCGACGAATTCACGAAAATAGGGCTTTAATCACAACCGGCAGATATTACGCCGGTAATGATTTGACGAGTTTAAGTAAGACGGCGCACCGTAATTCCGCCGGTCGTTACCGGCAGAATATGAGCCGGACACCTAAGAAATGTTGACGGAAAGATGGCGGAATGTGCTCCAATTTTTTTTTGCAGCTGATATTCGCCAGATAATGCATCGTTAAATTACCGGCGCTTATTCTACCGGTACGTGTGCCGATTTTACCAGCGTAAAATAGTATGCCGAAAAGTCTGACATAAATGGCGCATTTTCTTGTAGTGAGAGATCAAAAGGATCATATTTCGACGACGGAGGTTGGAAAGACTGTAATCGGCAGATGACAATGGTTAGAAAGATCATTGTCTTGTGATGGGGGTCAGAAGGATTGTAGTCTAGTGACAGAGGTCGGAAGGTCTAGCTTTAATTGGTGGTCGGGCAGAAGTCCGGTGTCATTCGGTTGTTGTGTGGAAGTCCGACGTCACTTGGTTTCCGGGAAGAAGTCTGATGTCAGGTGTAAGTCTGGCGTTAGTCTGTGGCCAGGCGCTTGGTGGATTCTCTTCGTCTCCTCTCTTTCCTTCTCTCCTTGCTTGGTCCCCTCATCCTCCCCCCCTCTTTCCTTGAGGAATGAGGGGTCTATTTGTAGTTCTCTAAGAGTGGTAAGACAATTAAATACAAAGAAGATTAAAAGTAAGTTGAGAGTGGTTTGAATGGGCAGCTGATGTTGATTCCCTTGATAGTGGACTATCTATTGGACATTTCAATACTTTTGTGATGTCAGAATTCAGTGATCTTGAGCTTATCGGATTCTTCATGTCGAGCCGCTCGATTCGACTATATGCATTTCACATTTGAAAACCATTTGGTCGTCTAAATTATGGTTTGAACTTTCCAAATGTACTATACTTCGGGTCTTAGATTTGGACCCATTTGTACTCGGATTGAGTCTAATTTTTTGTCGTTTGGTTCATATTTCTGAGACGTTCAATTCGACTATAAGTTTGTTGAAATCGGAGTTCAAATGCTCTCAGATTTAATTTAGGAAGTTTTCAACTTGATTTTGCCTTGAGTTTCATGTCCGATCAAGATAATATTTTGATGATATATCAAAGATAACAAATTCTTATTTCTGCATAAAATAAGCTTAAAATTTTAATTTGAAATCAACTCCTTTCATTAAAATGATTATTTTTTTAAAAAAATAAGTAAGAGGAATCTCATTTTTTAATTGAACTATTTGTATTTTAAGTTAAGAACAAAAAACATAAAAGTGTACTCATTTGTAATTTAATCTTTGTATTTGATGGATGTTTTTGATGGAAGTATTAGAGAAATTGAATGTGTTGGTTTGTTATAGAGTGTTAACAAAAGAATAAGGCTTTGTTTTTTATGATTCGAGTCAGATTAGCATCAAATACATCTTAATTTTTAATTCTGATTCTACTCCAAATGAGCACAAATCAATAGTTAAATTATGATTGAAAACTTATGAACATGAATTGATGGACTAAAAAATCTCAAATTATAGCATGCTTATTATCCAATCGTTAGTAATCCAATTTATGGTTTGAACTTTCCGAAGGCACTTCCGGTATTCGATTTGGACCCATCTAGGCTTGGATTAAGTTGAATTTGATGTCGTTGGGTTCGTCTTTTCGAGACATTGGTTTGACTATAAGTTTGATGAGATCGGAGTTCATATGGTTCTGAATTTAATTTCAAAAGTTTCTTGCTTGATTTGGTCTTGAGATTCGTGCTCGGCCATGATTAATTTTTTATAAAATATCACTTATTAATCATAATCAAGATAAAATATTTTTAGAGTCCCTAAACAAAGCTTTTTGATGATGATAAGTTGCATTGAAAAATCAATCAATTTTTTTTCTTCTTCTTTTCTGTTGAAGCACTTTAAAATGAAGAGTTGAAATACCAATTAAAACTTTTTAAACTTAAAGCATTTTAAAATTAATTAGCCGGTAAAAAAAATATCATATCTACTCTTTTAAACTGAATTTTGTTCTTATTATTTATATGAATTCTCAACACATCATTTAAAATTAATATTCTGAATCCACCACTAACAACACCAACCTTTCTAGCATAATAGTGCACAAATTTATAACATAAATGCCTTATTAAAAGCTTTAGGATACAAATTATATATATAGATTACTTCAGTAATGATTTATTATGGATGTGGTTTAGATGCATGAGAAATTATTACGTGCGGTCGTAGCTCTCATCTGAACTCCAACGAAATCAAGCAACATAGTTTCTACATATATATCATATGTATAACTTGTATATAAAGTATGTATAATACACACACTCTATACATATCACG